>NC_056745.1:1151446567-1151709067 GCF_019279795.1 Protopterus annectens | reverse complement strand
GAGTATATTCAGGATTACAGGTGACATGTACAAAGTCTCATTCTCTTGCAGATTTCTGAAACAACTGGCTAGTAAATTGAGTACCATTGTCAGAAAAAAGTCTGTGTGGACTAACATGAACTGAGAAATAATGTTTCAACTTAGTAATAACAGCTGTTGAAGTTAAGTATGGTAGTAGATCAATTTCGAACCATTTTGAATAACAGTCTACCAAAACTAAGTAGCAATGATTGTTCCACTCAAAGATATCAGTTGCTACAGCAGACCATGGCAATTCAGCAATTGGACTTAGCTGAAGTGGTTCTCTTTGCAAATGTGATCTAGTAGTATTGCATACCGAACAAGTAGAAAGAATTCTATCAATGTCTTTCAATAATGAAGGCCAGAATACTAATTCTCATACTCTTCTCGTAGATGTAGTTCCTGGGTGACCACGATGTAAAATCTGGATGTCTTCTTGTTGTAAGGAAACAGGAACAACAAATTTAGGACCTTTGAAAATAATGCCCTCTTCCATCAACAATTCATCTCTGTAGGGAAAATACGCTTGCACTTCTGATGATACACTAGATTGCTTTGATGGCCATCCAACATTAATATAATGATTGCGCTTCTGTGAAATTGGATCAGTCTGAGTGTGATCTCTTAACTCATCAAGTCTAGTGGTGGAAAAATTACGCACCGGCATCACATCAAAGTCAAAAGTTTCTGCATCAAGCTGTTCTGTTGTAAGTCTAGAAGATCTGGATAAGGTATCAGCCAAATAAAGCAATTCACCTTTACTGTAGACCAATTTGAAATTGTACTTTTGCAATTTGAGCTTCATTCTGTGTAATCTCACTGGAACGGAATGCATAGGTTTCTTTAGAATAGTAACTAAAGGTTGATGATCAGTTTCAATTTGAATAGCTCAACCATGAATATAATCATGAAACCTGGAACATCAACTACTATTGCCAACAGTTCTTCCTCAGGTTTAGCATACTGCATCTCAGTAAGCATTAGTATCCTAGATGCATAGGTTACTGGTCTGCCCTCTTGAAGTATAACTGCATATAAACCAAATTTTGAGGCATCACAAGAAAGAATAACTGGTATGTTCACATCATAGTAACTTAACGTGGGGGGGGTTGCAATTTTCTGCTCAAGGTCTTCAAATGCCTTTTGATGATCTTTTAACCATGACCATGCAACATTTTTGCATGTGAACTTTCTTAAAGATGCTGTCAACTCACTGAAGTCTGGTATAAATTTGCCTAAATAGTTGGCCATGCCCAGAAAATGCTACAAACTTTGTACATTATCTGGTGGTAACATCTCTAGAATAGCTGCTTGCTTGGTCGGGTCAGGTCTTAAGCCTGTACTTGTAAACAAATGACCTATGTACATAACTTCTGGAAGTCTGAATTTATACTTCAGAGGATTGAGCTTTAAGTTCACTTCATGTGCTCTGTCTAGAACTTTCTTTAGGTTTCTGTTATGTTCTGCTTCAGCACTGCCTCCAACCAACAGATCCTCTACTATTATGGCACATGGATAACCTGAAAAAAATTTGCTCTATTCCACACCGATAAACTTCACTTGCAGAATTTATTCCACTGGCATCGTTATGAATCTGTATCTACCAAATGGAGTACCAAAAGTAGTTAAAAATGAGGATTTGCAATCCAGCATCACTTGACGAAATGAAGCCTTTGCATCTAAAACAGAAAATACAGTGGCATTCGGTATTAGAGCTGCAACCTCCTCGACTGCGCACATAGGATGGTACAGTCTTTTTAATGCTTTGTTCAGATCTTTTGGGTCAGTGCATATTCTGATTTAATCTGAGCCTCTTTTGTGAGTGGCTACCATGGACAATATCCATTCTGTTGGTTCTGTGACTGGACAAATCACACCTTGTTGCACCATTTTATCCAACTGAGCTTTAACTTTATCTTACATCCCTATTGAAACTCTTCTTGCTGGTCTGACTACTGGAGTGATCTCTGGATCTAACTTCATGGAATACACAATTGGAAGTTTGCATAATTCCTCATCAAAAACATCAGCATGCTCTGAGAAAATGGCTTCTGAAAAAATGGAACTTGGAACTGTATTTACATGATGAAACTCTTTGGCAAAATATAGTAGACTCATTCTCAACTATCTTTGAGACATAATAAAGATTATACTGGTCTTCGGACTACATAGAATAACAAGCTGTAACAGCTCTCAGCCAAATAACATGAAAGTATCACTGAACCTTCGGTCTGAATTTCTTCATCTCCATAAGCAACAAGTCTCGCACTACTACTACTACTACTACTGGTTACATTGAGCTGTTCTTTAGTTCTCACTCTTGCAAATGTGTCTGCCTATATAACATTACACTTTGAGCCAGTGTCTACCTTGGGCTCTGTGGATTTTCCATTAATCCAGACAGTACAAAATACTTCACTCCTTGTTAACAAGTTCACCGCATCAACTCTTTCACCAAGCACTGATACACCACCCACATAGAAAGCTGACTGTTTCAACACTGCTTGATCAACTTGCTTTTTTGTGTGACCTTTCTTTACAACTGTGTGAGGCTTACTTGATCTGCAAAACTTCTGGAAATGATTTCATTTGTTACAGTTGTGACATTGCTGACCATATGCTAAGAACTTCTCTCTTCTAGACTCATGATTCGCACCACAATTGCGACAGTTGACAATAAATCTAGATTTGGGGTTTGCTAAAACTTGCCTATGTTGCATTGAGCTGGCATTGGAGCTTACAACTTTCTTAGAACTTTCTGGAAAGATGTGCACCTTCTTTGGAAATCCTGTAGTTGCCACATGCTTAGGCCTGTTCTTGTTTGCACTTTGGAACCAACTGAAACCATGCTCTTGTCACTTGCAAGCATACTTGTGTGTTTTTCTGTGACCTCATGGATCTGACAAATTTCTATAGCTTTATTCAATGCTAAATCACTGTCACGAAGTAAAATATTTCTCACAGCAGCTCTGGTAATACCATATACAAGCCTGTCCTTTATCAGCTCATCTTTTAGATCACCAAACTGACACATTTTAGCTCTGTTTCTCAAGTCAGTTATGTAAGCTGCAAATATCTCCCTTGGCTTCTGATCTCTTCTGCAAAACAAATGCCTCTCTAATGTAATATTTGTCTGGGGCTTACACATTTCCCTGAATTTGTCCTTCAAACACTCGGGGTATTCTCTTGCTTCAGCTTGTACAACAATATGGTGGCCTGCACCTTCTCCTTCATACACTGCTGGTGCATACACAAACGAACTCACTCTATGCCTCTGACCCAGCTAAGTTTAGCAAAATGAATGCCCTTGTTCACGCATGTCTATCTGCATAAGCTTCTTGTATGCAAATATTGTACTCTTGCTCAAATATTCTCCAGTTTTATGCAGTATTCTGATTAAATACAAGTGGTAGGGGTTTTTGAAATCCATCTGCCATATTAACACATGCCAACAAAGGAGTTTGCAAATAAGCATAAATAATCGGTAAAGGCGAAAATGCTAAAGTAATATATCATCACCTGCTGTACTTCTTGGAATTTGATCGATGAAGCCAGGCATGCTACAGTCATTCACCTTCACTTACTAAAGTCATTGCTTTAAGAAACATTCGAGAACTTTACAGTGCGACTGAGTAATTCACAAGCACTTCACAAAAACCTCACCAAGACAGTGCTGGATACCAGGAAACTCAAACAAAGTACCAAATGCTCCAAAGCTTGCATAAAATTTCTTTTATTAAAAGTACCACAAACAAGCCAAAGAGTTAAGCACTAATATCAGTACTAATTCATGAGCACTGTTATACTCTTGTAGTGTCATCTTTTGTAAGAAAAAACCTATCAGTGTAAGAAACATGCCAAGTAGTTGCACAATGTGAATAACTGCATACAACACACTGAAATATACCCAAAAATGGCTGTACCTTACTAGGCAACTCTTTACAGTACAAGAAGCACTCTGTAATGGAGGTTCTTTGCGAATGGACAGACCCAGCACAATAAACTTTCTTGAAATAGCTGTATTTTGCTTGAATTACATGAAGAAGTTATACTTTACACACAGCAAACTTTTTGACATACATGTACAGTAGTAAGCACACACTGTAAAAACTTTTACTCAGTCTGAGATACTTCGAATACCTTTAGTTATGCCCTTCATAGTTGTAGTTATGGTCAAGTAGAGCACTTTACCAAAACACATGCAGTTGACATGCTTTATTTCACGTAATGTGCCCTTTATTAGCTTTATTGTAATTATTTTGCTCGTTTAAGCCCTTTTTATACCCAATACACTTTTCTTGTGCTCTTTTACTCTAAACATGCCCACTTTTTTCCTTAAACATACTCATTTTGCTTTAAACACACTTGTTTTCTGCTTTACACATGCTCGTTTTGCTTTATAGTTAATTGTTTCATCAAATACTTTTATCTTAAATATTTTCTTTAGTTAACAAACCTTTATTGCTTTCCTCTTGCCTGAAAATGTGGTCTGTGCCCCTGTAATGCCCCTTTACTGCCTTTCGCATCAAGTAAACAGTTTATGTTATTTCTCATTACCTTAGCTTCTTTCTGGCTATGTTTGTGAACTTTTCTCTTGGTTTTACCTTTGCTGTCGTCTTTACATCTCTTGGCTCAGAATATTCTTCTCTCTTGCATCCCAGTTCTGACACCATGTTGCTTTCGTGTTGGTACATGAATAAACAAATCTTTGTGGGTTCTGTTTAAGCAGCTTTATTATATACAAACACATTACTACTGTTAACTATTGACTGTAACTTAAGTAACTTATATACAGTTAATGACTACGATCATGCATGCTTACTCCTTAAATGCTTCTACAAAATGGGACCAGGGTTGTGCACATGTGCGGGTTATATACATGCACATACAGCCTCACATGCTTCTTAAAGATACAAGCACACACTCTTAACACTCTGATCTACAAGTTTTATAAGCTTAAGTTCAGATCACCTATCCATTGCATTCTGATTTAAAAAGAAGTTGCATATTAATTCTCAAACATAGCCCATGTTGTAGATAGAAAGAGATTCAGTGGTAGTCCACTCTAAGTCAGCTCATCAGGCAATGAGTCAATGGAAGTAAACCGAACTTCTTAATTTTCAAAAAGCATCTTTTTTGTGATGGTCTCACATGAAGAAGGCTTTACCCTGCAGCCCAGTCTTAATATAATCTGTTCACTGGGGCAAGTGCAAACTCTGACTGGAGGAATTTCCTTAAATGAATGCGTATTTCAACAAAATGTTATTATTTGAGCACTTAACTGTCATGCTGCTGGACGGATATAAAAAGGAGAGGATTCACAGGAGAAATTTGATACTGAAATTGCAAGACTTTGCTTGTGTGAGTGGTTAATAATAATGTGAAATATAAAAAAGAGATGAAAGTGTAGTACAGTTTGTGTAATGATTCACAAAATTATTATTTGTTGAACATAACAGGTGAAGATTGAGTGACCAAAAGCAAACCTGAACGTTTTAAAGAACAAAACACACACATGTTTATTCAAGGTCAGGATGGCACAGCCCTCACTTTCAGTAGAGTGGATACTCCCATGTACCCTCTTTTCCTTAATTATTATTAACTCTAAGATTGACATTGCCTATAAAATAAGATACCCAGCTTAGCAGAAACATATGCTTTTCCTACTTTGTGGGTGTACAATTCAAATATGATTAATTTTGATATTTGTCATTATTTTGATACCAAAGGGTTCATTTAGCTGCCATTCATAATAAACTCTTGAACACAGTTTGTCATTGTGTTCCCATGCATATATTTTTATCTTGATAATCTATTCAGCAGTTAGTACGTGCAGTGACATTTTGGCTAGAAAGTTAAATTAATCATTAGACTTAATGAGAAAAGCTCAGTAAAACTATTAACATATAGTAAAACTAATGAAAACACAGTTGCTAGAAATGAATTTACTTGAAACCACAATATGCTAACTTTGGAACTTTGCTAAACTTTTGATACAAAGCTTTCCAACTGGAATTATGCATGAATGCAAAATGGTGAATGTGAGGTGTGTCATTTTACAAATCTTGACAAGACCACTTTCTGCATCTGAACAGCTGATTTCCTTACCCCACACCAGCACAGTAAATTATTTAACTGTGAGGAAAAAAATTAGTAGAAGCAGCAGAAATTCCAACAGAATTGCAGAAGAGTGTGTTGGAATGTAATTAAGTTTATGCTATCTCCATGACACTAGAGCACGCCTTTTGGAATATTAACTACTCACCTATATTTGACAGATCACAGTGGTTATTGCACGGGTCACTACTCATTATCTGCAGTGTGTGTATAGGATTCTGTCGATTCTTCTTCCAGGGCTATAACAACGGAACCCAAAGTATCCACCATGGCAGAGTATGAGTAAAACCTTTAATAACCAGGATAAGTGCTTTCAAGTAATCCAACTCTTTTTCAAATCCAAGTACAAAACATAATAAAATGGAACCTGTTTAAAAACCACACTCAGCCAATAAAATTGCAGTACAGCACACACCTCCAGAAGGACCAATCAATTCAACTTTCAGGGTCTATGCCCTCTAATAACAGGCTTTAGTGGTAGAACACTGTTAAGCCCTGAACAGCAAAACACATTCTCGCCAATCTGATATGGTGCAAATAAGACAGGCTGGGTTAACATTCCACAGTCAGTTTATTCCAGCATAAAAAGCAATAAAAAAATGGTCAAGCGCTTTCATCCAGGAAACCCTGGACTTCATCAGAACCAATAACACAATTAAAACACTCCATTTAAATATATTGAAATAACCAATAAAAAACACTTTGTGTATACATATTAATTAATGATTTAAAAACACAGAAACAGTACATTTACAACAACTATAAAACATTTGTTAATAAATAAAAAAATATTTAAATTAATGTTTTATAACACTAGGGCTCTATACTTTAAAACGGGCATGATAGAAATGTCTTCATTAATACCAGGGGTATGGGCAGCATTTAACCTTATTTACCATTTCATTTCTGATCTCTCAAGGGCATTAGCCTAATCACCCCCCTAGAATTCATCACTACTATTTCTAGAATCTCGAACAAAAACATTGAACAACCCACACTACTATCTAAGTGTCTAAACAGGGCATTGTTAGTGTTATTTTGTCTAATGGCATACATATGTTCATATCTTCTCCTATGAAGGGTTCTTTCTGTTACCAATTATTGTCCCCACTTTTATCCCAAATTCACCAATATACAAAATTGGTTCTTTAAAAATATATTTTCAGTATCCACAACAAGTGGTACCTTTATTATAAACACTTCTTACCATACTAGGGTGTTCAAACAGAAAAATCATGTTTGCATTAGTCTTAAACACAAAACTGAGATTATTCCCCATAATCAACTGAAGTCCTTTGTCAGTCCTAAACAAAATCCAGTTCTTAAACAGTATATTCTTAACTTTTTTACTATAATTACCATATGTTAGGACCATACTGTTCTCAAATTCATTGAGTAGATTTCTCCCTCTGGGCAACCATGGAGTTCCCTAATAAATGGGTGTGCCTAACACCCCAATTCTCCTTCACAAAATTGTACATCTCCATAACCAATTTATCCGGGTAACCTCTATCTTTAAAAAAATGGCACAACACATCCATCTACCTAATAGCACTGTTGAAGGATGAACACATGCTGGCCACTCTAATAAACTGGCCTTTGACAATACTTTTCTTCATAAAATAGGGGTGACTACTACTAAATTCAGTAGTCATTAGAAAATGTAGGTTTCTTGTATATAGTGGAAGAAAATTATTTTAACATAATATCTTTATTTATAGTCACATCCAAGTAATTAATTTCCACATTATTATGCATGGACGTAAATTTGAAATAATCACAAATTTCATTCATGTAATCACATGTTCGCCATATTCATCATTCTTCCATAAAATAAAGACATTGTCTAAAAACCTCAAGTACATGGACCATTTGTGCTGAAATTCAGTACAAAACACATTCTTCTTTTCCCAACTATACATAACCAAGTTAGCAAACAGGGGGTGCAACTGGAACCCATGGCAACCCCTTGATTTTGTTTAAAATATTCCCCTTCAAAACAGAAGAATTATTTTTTAGAATCGGTTCCATACACAACATTACAAAATTCAATAATGTGTTGTTCAATGATGTTTCCTCCCTCAGGGCATCATAAAATAAATCCAGACCAATCTCATGGGGAATAGAAGTGAAGAGGTCACATACGTCAATTGTAGTAAAAGAACAATTATCTTCTTAAACCTTGAGAGGAAATCCCACGAATCCTTAAGGATATAATCTATTGGGGCTAAGAATTCTTTCACCAACCTATCCACAAAAATACTCAAAGAATATGTCATACTATTCCGAGAAGAGAGAATGAGCCTGTATGGGGGGTCCAAAATATCTTTATGCGTCTTTGGAATACCAGAAACAAGGAGTATTAATGGATGCTTATTAACCAGAAAATTATGTATAGCTTCATTAATGCTACCCTGGAGCAAACTGTCCTCCAACATTAACCCTATTTTTCTCTGTGCTATGTTAATTCTATTTTTGGAAACCACAACAGATTTCTCCTCATCATGTAACATAGCCAAAATGTGACAGTTGTAATCCATTTTGTTAACAATAACAATATCCCCACCCTTATCAAGCTTCATTACTCTAATACTATTATTGCCCCTAATGTTTTCCAACATTTTACTTTCATCCACAGATAGGTTAAACTGTTCCCTTTTACTTGTATTATATAAATTAAAAATATCCTGTGTGCAAACCTCTTCAAAAGATGCTATGGCTGGGTGTAGTGGGGGTTGAAACAACTTTTCTTTTTGAACTTCTGAGGTGACATAGCACCTTCACTCTTACCAATGACACTGTTGTTCTTAAAAATAAACTTTAAATTTAACTTCCTTGTATCATTTTTAAGTTCCAAAAGTGTATGGGATATGTCTTCTTTTCTAGCAGAGATGAACTTCATCCCTTTCTTCAACAGTGCAAAGTGTTCGTGTGTAATGACCTTATCAGAATAGCTAAAAATGTTAAACCTCCAAGGCTTAAAAGCCTCCCTTCATAATCTACAATTATACCCTCAGTCACACTATTATTCAGTGTTTTATAGTTGTTGTAAATGTACTGTTTCTGTGTTTTTAAATCATTAATTAACATGTATACACCCAGTGTTTTTTATTGGTTCTTTTAATATATTTAAATGGAGTGTTTTAATTGTGTTATTAGTTCTGATGCAGTCCAGGGTTTCCTGGATGAAAGCGCTTGACCAATTTTTATTGTTTTTTTATGCTGGAATAAATTGACTGTGGGCTGTTAACTCAGCCCATCTTATTTGCACCATATCAGATTGTCGAGAAGGTGTTTTGCTGTTCCTGTTTTTTTATTGGCTTTTCACACTGTTTGGAACTACCGTTATACCCTGGCACTCGATCCGCCTGCAGATCTACAATCCAGTTAACTTCAATCTGTTCTGTTTTGAGGGAAATATCACCCCCTCTTCTGGTCAAAGTATATAACTGCAGGACCATACATTTAAAAGTATGTCCCAAATTTTTCTTAACGTGCTGTGCCAGCGCATTATGCCCATCACCAGTCCTTATGTCTCTGCAATGTTGTAAAACCCTCTCCTTCAACATTCTTTTGGTGTTCCCAACATAAAATGAGTCACAATCCTGGCACTTCGCTAAATAAACCAGGTTCCTAGTAGTACAGGTTCCTAGAGCCGATAGCCTAGTACCAGCCTATGAACCTATAAATATTGTGGGAAGAAATAGCCAGGGAATTGTTATGGCTAGGCTTGTATAGGACCTAGGGCCAATAGCTTAGTACCAACCTATGAACCTATGAGCCTACAGTTGGCAAAATCTTTCAAACAACATACACATCCAGTAACCGGATGTTGAAATTTATTAGACCTATCTATAAAGGTGCAGCCATTACAATGTCCGCACAGAAATGTTCCTGTCCATTGCACTCCCAAACCAAGCTGCCCAGAAGTGCATCCCATAGAGTCTTTACAGTGCAGTCTCTTTAAATTAGGTGCATTCCTGAACCCATAGACAGGAGGCGTACCTGCAATCTCTTTAATGCCATCATCCACCTGTAGAATCTTCCAGTTCTCATGTATAACCCTCTTTATTTTGTCCACATCATTGTTGTAGCCAATGGTCAACCTCTGGTGCTCTCTATTGATCACAGAGTCCATACACCCTCTGGTCCAAGAGGCTAGTTCAGAAGTAGGACTTCCAGCTCCATCTCTACCAAACCAAGGTCTTGCAGAGGTCTGTCTCGATACATGCTGTTCCCTGCTTGCCATCCTTATGGCTCCCTGTGAGTAGCCTCTCTCCTCAAAGCATGACAGCAAAAACTCAAGGTCTCTATTATACACATCATCTTGGGTACACAGTCTGGAGGCATGCATAATTTGCCCTTTTATGACATTATTAAAGACATGTTGGGGGTGCATGCTCCCCCTCTCCAGGTAAGTGTTCTTCCAGCAATCCTTTCTATATGTCCTGGAGGAACCCTCGTGCATCCATGAATAACTCAACATCAACAAAGACTATTGAGGTGGTAGAATGGTTGACAGCAAAGGTCAAATAACTAGTGCTTTGCTGTAAATAAGCCACAAAATCTGCCAACTATTCTTCTGACCCCGTCTAAACAATAAAGAGGTCATCAACAAACCTTTTATAAAAAATAAATGAAGTTTCTCCAGGTATAATGGGGACCAAAGACACAGCACTCTGCCCACTGTACCAACACCAAGTTGGCATAAGTGCTGGTGCACGCCGTCCCCATGGCCACACCCTATTCCTGCAAATAATACTTCATTCCAAACATAAACACATTATTATGCAGAATAAACTCAAGAAAACTGCATATTTGTACAGTCTCATCAGGACCACATACATTCTTCTTGGTCAAAAAATCATTAATTGCCTTAATCCCCACGTCATTGGGTATAACAGTAAATAAACTGTTAACAATGAGCGTAACCAAGATTGAATGCTCAGGCAGCTGCTGATCAGACATCTGTGAGTATAAAGAAGTCAGAAAATGGGGGGTATCCTTTAATACTGCTAGTGCAAATTCCAATGCAGGTTTCAGATGCCTCTCAACTCATACTGACATACACTCAGTCACTCAGCCCCTGCCAGAGACTATCGACCTCAATGGTGGGTTGATTTTATTTTTACGCACCTTCAGCAACCCTTTAATCTTGGGTATAACAGGATCTGTTGTCTTCACAAAATTATATGTCTCCTTCATAATCACCCGTGACCTAAACAGCTCCTCAACTCTATCATTCACATTTATAATGATCTTTTTAACTTCACACATTCTTACTTCAGTGTAGGTATCTGGATCATTGAGCATAGATCTCATCTTTTCCTCATACTTAGTACTCGCCATAATCACAACCGCACCACCTTTATCCACTGGTCGAATAATGATGTCATCCCTACTCTTAAGTTCTTCAAGAGCTTTATATTCATCCTTGGTCAGATTATAAAAGTCCCTCCTCTTCTGCTCATAAACAACTTTTGCTATCTCACCTTCACAAGTCCTAACAAAGGCATCCACAACAGGGTGTAAGGCTGGAACAAATGCACTCGGCTTCCTAAGCCGTGTTGCATTTTTTACATCTTCCCCTCCAGTTCCAAACATATACTTCAACATAATACTTCTCCCAAACAGCCATAAATCCTTCACAACTTCACTGAATCTCGGGGTTGTGCAGGCATGAATGTCAAGCCTTTATTTAAGACAGTCAAGTGTTCTCTGCTTAACTCAATACCAGAGATATTCACCACCAGCATATCCTTCAGACTTCTGTCTTCCTCCTCTTCCTGCTCTGGATGTCTATCCTCTCCCTCAACTGAAAGGCTTTCAGTCTGACCGGCACGGTAATACTGGAATACCCGAGCCAATACAGTACTGCTGTTTTGGTCTCACCCCCAAATTCTCCCTGGAGGATAAAGGCTCTTGAAGGCTCCATGTAGGAGGCAGACTGTCCACCAAAGCACCTGTAGTAACAGTGCCCGTCACAGTACAATCCACTGCTGAGCCAGTGCTGCCATGCTCTCATTGATTAGATATACCCCTGTCAACTGTGGCAGCAGCCATCACTCCTCCCTCTACTGTCCTGTGGATAGCATCACTATTACGAAGCTGATCTGCTGAAGTCTTATTGGAATTGGCAGAGTTGGGACGATATACACTTGTGTTCACTCTTTCCTCGGACCAAAGAAATATATTCCCCTTCACGAAATCACTATAATCTCTCCTGAGTTTCTTCAGTTTGATTTGTTTAAGTCTACTCTGATAGGCATTGAGGGAGCGGAGCAGCTCATCCATTTTATTTTCACAAATTTCCTCTGCAAACCTCAATGTTATTCTCGCCTGTAGAGCTTCCACTTTTTGTGTCAACTAACTTACTTCAGGTTCGAAATAGCTAATTAGCAACTGTATATATTTGAAAATTATCTGTAGATTAACTTCTTGCCACTGTGCCAGTAATTCTGGAAATGTTTTCCCATACGTAGGCAAACATAGCAGCCTGAGGCCACGAGGCACTATCCTGTGGTGCAGGCAGACCTCTAAGTGATAGCGCTGCCATTGCAGCCACTTTAGCTTAAACAAGTCTCTCTCTCTAATTGAAAAAAAACAAGCCTTTTAACTCTTCATCATCAGCAGGTAAAGTAGGTTCCATACAAGCTTCACTTGCAAGATTTACCAAAATAAATGGATTAATACCTTGTGCCAGCAACTACTGGCCTTGTTCTCTAAGCAACCATCCATGGGCGACTTCTGGTTGATAGCCAAGTTCAATTTCAACAGATGGAGTAGCAGTTAAAACATCAGTATTATTGACATAGAACTGTTCTCAATTATTCGTGATATAGTTTAGAATTGTATGCCATAACATAGAGTATCTCATAATTCCTGACACTGTAATACCTGCAGACCTTTATTATAATAGTCTTCTGCATATTGTTTTAATAAAGAGGTGATGGTGACTCTGAAGCTTCATTGTAAATAAATCAAATGCAATAATAAGATACCACCATAATCTGTACTTGGAACAGGCCTAGGGTGCAGGATATATTCTAAAGATTACTTTTTGTTCATTATGTATACCTCCACCACTACAGTTACCTAGAGACGGATACAACAGTAGGTGACATAGGCAGTCACCTCCCACTTTGGCCAGGAAAATGAAATATTAATTTAAAACAATCCTTAACATCAAGATGGTGGTGTCTTCTCCTTTAAGGGAGACCATGTGTGTCTTACGCATACACGCCACCGCAAATGTAAAGTCATTCCACACTTGTGCATAGAATTTAAACATAGCCATTTCAGTAAGAAAAAAAGTAAGTGTGTGTATGTGTGTGTGTAATTTAAACTAGCAGTTCCATTCATTTCTGAATGAGAAAGTATGTATGCACATATGTATGTGTATGTAATTTAAACTAGTTGCTCCACTTCTGTAAGAGAAAGTGTATATGTTTCTGTGTGTGTATGTCATTTAAACTAGCCATTCTGTTAGTATGTGAGGCGGAGGGTGTGTGTGTATGTATGTGTGTGTGTGTGTGTGTGTATATGTGTGTGTATATGTGTGTGTGTGTGTGTGTGTGTGTGTGTGTGTGTGTGTGTGTGTGTGTGTGTGTGTGTGTGTGTGTGTGTGTGTGTATGTGTGTGTGTATGTGTAATTTGAACTACTGGTTCCGTTCATTTCTGAATGAAAGAGAAAGTATGTATGTATGTATGTATGTATGTATGTATTTGTATGTAATTTAAACTAGCTATTTCATTTCTGTATTAGAAAGTGTGTGTGTTTGTATGTGTGTATGTAATTTAAACTAGCTGTTCTGTTAATATGCGAGATAGTGTTTATGTGCGTGTGTATGTGTGTGTGCATGTGCGTGTGTGTGTGTGTGTGTGTGTGTGTGTGTGTGTGTGTGTGTGTGTGTGTGTGTGAGTGTGTGTTTTGCTGTGTGACAGAAGGTAGGTGTTTGTGTGTGATTGTGTGTGTGTTTTTAAAATACCTCTCAACTGTGCAGATTTAACGTCATAGTTTTTGGTCTGTTTATCATAAAATTTGTGGTTTTCTGGCAATTCACAGAGACTTGAAATCACTAAATAATGACATATATATGATTTTCAGACTTCATATCCTTCAGAAAATGCACAGTAACACAAATCCTGTTATTCTATCAACTTAAGTTAAAAAGAGCAATATTTAAAATCTATCCCTATTTTTGGGCCATTGTATCCTCATTATTTTAGACTTTGTCCAGATTTCTTGCACTAAGAGGTTGTGAGGTATGCATACCTTTGAACTCTCCAGATTTTTGCCTCATATTTTTAGCCTATTCTTCATAAAATATGTGGTTTTCTGCCAAATCAATGAGGACTGAAATAACTAAATAATGTCATACATTTGAGTTTCAAGACTTCATTTCCATCACAAAATGCATGCTAACACAAATCCTGTTATTCTAGCAACTTTCTAAGTTTATAAGAGCAATCTGAGAACCCAACAAAAAATGAACAAACAGTGGACAACACAGATGAAACAAGCCAGCTTTATTTAAATTTAATTAAGCCAGGTTGTTTCATCTGTGCCATCCAGTATTTGTTTGTTTTTTGTAAGAGCAATAATTAAAATCTGTCCATATTTTTAGGCCTTTGTCCTCCCATTATGTTAGGCTTTGTCCAGATTTCCTGTGCTAAGAGGTAGAGAGGTATTGAGGTGTATGGTATGTAATCCCTAGTTGGGTGGGGGGGCAGGTTAGTCAGTTAACTTGATCAGGCTTGACCTTGTAACTTGGTTACAGGAGACAAAAGCCTGAATCCTCTACACCAACTACCAGACTGTTGACAGAATTGTGAGTTTCAGTTTCAGTACATTTTCAGGGACTTATGAGTTTCAGTGCATTTTCAAGGGATTATGAGTTTCAGTGTACTTTCATGAAATTGTGAGTTTCAAGGGAAGAGAAGTTTACTGTTGCTCATGCTAAGTCTGTTCTCAATGTGCAACTAACTGTTTTGTTTAGCAAATGGCAGTAGGTATTTGCACTGTAGAATTTGCAAGCAGTGTTAGTAGCATAATTGCCTTTGGTTCAGAAGCCTATGGATTCTACTCCAACACCATGCAGATGGAGTGCTGGTATTGCTGTGCCATTTTGATTGCTGATTATTTGGTGAATTTTAAGGGGGATAGGGGTTATATACTCTTGAGTGTGCCCTTTGTATGAGATGCCTAGTAACCATACCTCTCAGCTATCCAGATTTCTGCAGAATGTCCAGATTTTTGTCTCATATTTATGATCGTTTCCTCATAAAATTTTGGTTTTCTGGAAAATCATTGGCATGTCATTGTGGATTGAAGTCAGAAAATAATGACAGACATTTGAGTTTCAAATTTCATGTTCTTCAGAAAATTCATGCTAATGTAAAACCTATTATTCTATCAACTTTCTCACTTTGTAAGAGCAATATTAAAATATGTCTCTATTTTTGGGCTTTTGTCTCCCCATTATTTATGGCTTTGTCTAGATTTCCTGCTTTAAGAGGTTGAGATGTATACTAGTAAATACGATCTTGTCAGTTATTTTGTATTACAATATTACCAGCTTACCAATTTTTTTTAATATAACATAGGCAATTTAATTTTTCAAGGGCAGAAAGCACTGAATTTGTAGATGAAACACTGAAATATAAAGTTATTTTCCGGTAGCAACCTCTTCATTAGTTACAGTTTTATTTAATGTGGAATTATTTGAATGATTTCTGCTTCTGCAGAGATTGTGCCTATTGACTGATATTGGTGGATTTTAATGACAGATGTCTTGAGTGGCCTTTTATGGATGAAATTTTCTAAAATGGGTAGTTTTGTCATTATTGGTTCATATATTTTGTTACTGAAAGAATATTCAAAACTGAAAATTTAAAACACATTCTAACAAGTGGTACCGTATTATAAAGGAATATAATTTAATACAATCAGGAAGGTGAATCAGAGAACACATACATATGTATAGCCCTAAAAATGTATGCAAGGAGCTTATGGTTTGAAAAAAGTCCAAAGGTAAACTTAATCCTCTACTGGCCAGATGCATTTTCTTTGAATGTGGGTTTTAATGCTGTATAAGTGTTTATGCTATTTTACTTCAATATCTGTAATCATTGTATAAGTAAATATGAAAGCAAAGCAGTATTCACACTGACAGGTTCAAACAGTGTTTATGGTAACTGGGGAGAAATAGCCAAGTAATAGAACACTGGATTGGCTGGGGAGGGGGCTGCTGTGGGGTGGGGGGTATGGGGTTGCCACAGGAGGGTCTGCTCTGGGGGTGGACCCAGTCCATTACTCTGCCTAGGGCCCCATTTGACCTTGATCCAGCTCTGCAGTTACCTAATACTTATTAGGTAAAATACACATTTATTAATATTTGTTAATGAAAGTAGATTTCCCATCCTTTCTGTGGTCCATGTTTTTTAACAATTTGCTTGGAAATCAGACTTTTTCGGCAGATGTATTGTGATAACATTTAACATCTGGTGCACCAGTTCAAGGGTCTGCAACTTTGTATAGGAGTTGAACAAGTACTTTCAACATTTTACTTTGAAAGGTCTGAACCTTCAGGGGTGGTGCAGCAGTAGCGTTGTTGCCTCTTAGCAAGAGGTTCTCCCATTCAGTTCTCAGCTGGAGTGCGGGGAGTGCCTTCTGTGTGGAGTCTGCAAGTCCTCCCCGCGGTTGGGTGGGCATTCAAAAGACATGCGTAAATGGGCGTGCCTTCGTTGAAGGTTGAACGTTGAGCTGGCACCTTGGGGTTCATGAAAATCTACTGCCAATCATTAGTGGACCGGAGTTCCGCTGTGGCGACCCCTAACTGGGAAAAGCAAAAAGACAACAACAACTTTGAAAGGTCTGAATTTAGAATATTGCCTTTCCTTTGTCTGGCAATAGGAAGAGTCCTTGGGCCCAATCTTAAAAGGACTAGCCCTAGGTTTAACTGACTTATTCCAATATAGGTCTACTTTATAGACAGGTATTACACCAGAGTAAGTTAATTACACTAAGACCAAGTCTTTTGGAATCTGGTCTCCTTCCATCTCTACTGTTCCCATTTTTTTCATAATTCCCTGCTTTCCAAAATGCTTCTACTGATATTTCTCCATCAACCATTCTGGAAGAGTACTCCATTGGTCTACTACCTTTTATATAAAGGCATACTTCCATAGATCTAGGAGAAAGTTGTTAACCTGTGTCCTCTCTTCCTTGCTCACGCCTTTCCTTTTATGGAGATTTTTTTTCCTTCAAATGCTGATACTTAATCTTCTGAAGGGAGAAGTTCAGGCTGCTGAAATCTCTGTTCGTGTTCTTTCTCCATTATCTCAAAGAGCTATCATGTTACATTCCTCTGAACTCATTTCAACCACCTGATGTATCTTTTTCAATTAAAAGGTCTTTATCACTCTACACTGTACTCAATGCATGGCCTGACCAAAGTCTGGTAGAGTGAGAACACTATTTCTATGCTTCACAAATTAAAACTCTTAAGTATGTACAGTAATGTTTTGTTCATTGTAGCTGTGACCATTTTAAATTATCCATACCAATAGAGTATGGGTGTATTAAGCATCTCCAAGTATTTTAGCTCCTTTCCCTCTTTGCAGATGTTGTATGTCAGTGTTATGGCCTAATTGCAAAACTTCACACTGTTTCATTAAACATTATTTTTATCAGCACATAACTATTCTACAAACAGGACAAGATATGAACATATACAAAACAGTAAGCAATAACTTTGACATCACCTTTTCTAGATTATTCAGTAATGATTTCCAGAACAACAAGAGATGTATACCTTTGGGAGGGACCAAGTCAACTAATTCACCAGAATGTAGCACTATCAAGATCAATATCACTTTCATTGTGATAAGCAAAATATTTTACTTGGTTTAAAAATTCGTATTGGGCATCCCATCCATCTCAACCAGGGATTCCTTCACCTCAAAAAAAAAGTCCTGTCAGACTTACTATCACAGGAAGTAATAGATTCAATTCCTCTTCCAAAAGGCAAACATTTTTTATTCAAGAATACTTCTGGTTCCCAGTAAGAAAGGCACTTGGATATTTATTTTGGATTTATCATGAGACAAATACCTTTCTTTTGTTTCCAAAATTCAGAATACCCACTTTACACATTATTTTTTCCTCTTGCCTTTCTGATGACTTTTGACCTCAGACATACTTACCTGTACATTCCAATTCACAAAGAATACAGGAATTAATGATATGTTACCTTGGGGTCACACCTTCCGTTTACATCTTTGCCTTTTGGTCTTTCTACTGCTCAGGAGTTTTCATAAAGTGCCTTGCTCCAGCCATAGCCTTTTGCTGACTTCAAGGCATTTGTATTTCCCTAATTTAGAAAATTGCCTCATTTCATCTCCCTCCCTCCCTCCAAGATACCATATCGATATCATCTCATCAGTTCACCATTCTTCTTTTCAGCAGCCTATATTTCAATCTAAATTTGAAAAAGTCTTGGTTACACCTCTTTCACAAGTTAGTGTTTTTCGAAGATCTCCAAGACACCACCCTATCCACTGCCTGTCTTCCTGTAGACAAAGTATATTCTTATCAACTTCAGTTCCGGAATGTAGGCAATAAAACATGCCCACAGCAAGAGAGTTCCTCAAAATTTTGTATTACATGTCTTCATCCTAATGGTCCCATGTATCAAACTCAACATTAGAAAAATGTAATGGAAACTCAAATCAGTCTTGGTCCAGCAATATTATCCATTATGTTTTCAAATCCCAGCATTCAGTTCCATCAGGAAGGAATGCCTGTGGCGGGCTGAGCAGATTTTATTAAATCTGGGCCCTCCATTCTCCCATTTCCTCCTACTCAATCAGTCAGTCTAAAAGGTGCTTTGGAATTTGCATGGGCACAGTCTCTGAAGGCATCAAGGTTTGGGGCTTGTCGGGGTCTCATTTTAGAAACAAGCATATAAATTTCAAGGAGATGGTGGCTTTTGTAAAAGCCATCAAACTGTGGATCCCTTTTAGTGATAATAGACAATACCACAGTGATGTGGTATACAAACAAGAGGCAACATCTCACCTCTGCTTTTTGGATGACTTAAAACTGTATAGTTCATATGGAAAACAGTTAAAAGTACAGTTTTAGGTGGTTAAATATTTTCAGGTAACATAAAAATAAAAGATGACCTTTTATTAGCCATGTGATTTGGTTTTTAGCATCTTTCATAGTTTCATAGTTTCATAGTTTGGTACTAGGCTATCTGCCCTGGGCCATTTATAAGCCTAGCCATAGTGATGTGGCTTTCTCCACCCCATGTAATGGTACAAAAGTGTACAGAATAGATTTAGAATACTGTGCCTCTGTCTAGTAGTGACACAGTGAAGACCCCCTTACATAATAGAATTAGTTTACTGTGCCTCTGTCTAGTAGTGACACAGAGATGACCCCTGGGGTAAACCTACGATCTCCCATCCACTCGTCAAGATTTCTCTTGAAGAGAGTCAGTGAGGGGCTCTGCCTAACATAAACTGGGATTCTGTTCCAGAGTATGGGAAGCCTCTGAGTTATGAATCTGTCCCTCCAGCATGTCCTATTCATATTTGTGCTGAGGTTCAAATCTTTAGCTCTCGTGTTTCTGATGGATTTGTATTTTTTGAGGTGGAGCATGTCCATCAATTCCTGACTGGACATGGCCTTGTACGTCAGGCACAGATCACCTCTGAGTAGGCGGTATGCTACTGAATAGAGTTGGAGTTTCTTTAGTCTGGCAGCATATGACATATGTTGGAAACCCTTGATCCTTTTGGTGAGGTACTTTTGGGGTCTCTCTAGCTATTGCAAGTGGCGGCTGAGGTACACACCAAATGGGGCATTGTACTCAATCATGGGCCTGATAAGGGAGGAGTACAGGGGCACAATGACCTCCTTTGATCTGGATGTGAATCCCTTCATGATAAGGTGGGCAAGGTAGAAAGTCTTTCTAACCACTTTGGCAATGTGGGTGTCAAATGAGAGGTCACTATCGACTTGGGTCCCCAGGTCTCTGATTACTTTTTCTGTACTCAGTGGGTTACCACCTATGTGATAATTTGTGGGCACTTTGTTTTTCCCAAAGGGGATGACTATACATTTTTTGGCATTTAGTTTAAGGCCATGACTCCGGCACCAGTTGTCCATTTCAGTGAGGCCTTTCTGTAGGATGTATGTGTCAGCTGGTGTATCGACTATGGCACCTAGTTTGCAGTCATCTGCGAACTTTGTCAGCCACAACCCACCCATGTTTGCTTTCACATCTGAGAAATAAATGCCGAACAAGAGGGGTCCCAGGACAGAGCCCTGTGGGACACCACTTGTCACTGGCTTTGAGTCTGACATGGCTCCAGCGATTTTGACTTTATGGGTTCTATCCTTTAGCCAGTTTGGAACCCATCTTGTGACATATGGATTTACATTTAAGCTGTTGAGCTTGTCTATGATACCAGAGTGGGGTATTGTGTCGAAAGCTTTAGCCAAGTCCAGGTAGGCTGTATGGACTGCTTTGCCCTCATCAATGGCTCTAGTGACCATTTCGAAAAAGTCAACCAGGTTTAAAAGGCAGGATCTGCCTTTTACAAAGCCAAACTGGGTGGGATCAAGTGTTTGTAAGTCCCCAATGTCTCTGTTTATTAGTTCCATAATGATTCTTTCCATAGCTTTGCAGACCAGGCTGGTTAAGCTTATGGGGCGGTAGTTACCAGGGTCAGTAGAGGTGCCTCCTTTGTGGAGAGGGACTACTGTTGCTGTACGCCAGTTTTCAGGTACATATCCTGTAGTAAGGCTAAGGTTAAATAGCATTTTTATGTGCGGGTTTAGCTCCTCTTGGAGTTCTCGTAGCACGCAACCCGGGATACTGTCGGGTCCCATTGATGCTGTGTTTTTAGCTTTGCTGAGGGCAGTTCTCACCTGGACATCTGAGATGACAGGGCAGTTACAGTCAGCTGGGATGAGTATTTCTTCTTTTGGGGGTGAGGGAGGGGAGAAATTTGCACTGAACCTGTCTGCCAGAATGTTGGCAATATCTGTGGGTTCTGTGTATTTTTTGTCATTGTGAACTAACTCTGAACATATCTGAGGGTTTCTGTCCAGGTTTCTAACATAGCTGAAGAAGGCCTCATGGTTATCTTTAGTGTCCATAGCGATTTTTGTCTCAAAGTTGGCCTTGGATGTTTTTATGAGAGAACGTAGCTTTCTACTAGTGCTGATTAGAGATGCCTTCTCTTTATGGGATTTTGCTCTGACGTGCAGTAGCTTCCTTCTTTTGTTATATAATTTGTTTATGGCTGGGGTCCACCAGACAGGACGCCTGCCCTTGGTGGAGAGGGTCTTGGTTTTATTTGGGATTGCATGATCCATGCATTCGTGGAGATGTCCGTAGAAAGCATTTGTGAAGGATTCTGCATTGTGGGGTGTGGTTTCCACTGTCCCAGTGGGCTTAAAGGATACCATCTCAATTTTAAGAAGTGTAAAGTCAGCTTTTGAGAAGTTTTTCACTGTAGTCTTTTGTGTTGGGGGTGGAGGTGAGATATGTATATCCAGGGTGATTAGTTTGTGGTCAGACCTCACTAGTGAAGGGTATACTTCCGGTGTGGAGCACTTTGTCCCCATGTTTGTGATGATCAGGTCTAGTATATTATCTCCCCTTGTGGGAGAGGTGACTAGCTGTTCCATTGCGTTTGAATTTATGAATTCCAGGAACCTTTGGGCTAGGGTATTTGGGCTAGAATAATGCACCCAGTCTATGTTAGGGTAGTTGAAGTCTCCCAATATGATGGTGTTTGGTGAGACATTCATATCCTCCAATGTCTTCAGGAAGGCCGAGTGGGGTTCCTGAGATTGGGAGGGTGGTCTGTAACATGCTACCAGTTGTATAGCAGTTTTGCCTACGGTTAGTTGCACCTGGATGGTCTCTGATGCTTCATGTGTTGCCACTAACCTGGAGGTGTGGGTGTCCTTGATGAATATGGACACTCCCCCTCCCTTTTTGGTTTGGCTCGAGTTTTGAGGCCGAAACGCATGATACGAGGTATAGCCTGGTAGCGCTGGGGTGCTCTCAAGAGCCTTGAACCAGGTTTCAGTTACTGCACAGACATCGATGTCCTCCATACTGAGGAGTGCTTCGAGAGCCTGCATCTTGAGATTTAGACTTCTGGCATTGAGCAGCATTACCCTTAATTTTTTTCCATTTTTGTTTTCTAAGGAGGTGGGTTTGTCTTTTGAGCCTTGCCTAAAAAAGGCACTATGGGGGAGGCAAGAGCCTTAGCCAATAGCCGGAAGCCCAGTGGTGACAGATGCAAGCCGTCCCTTGTGAAGCAGCGTGGCTTGTCCAGCATGTCATCCCAAGCAGACAGACATTGGATCCCCCTTGAATGACACCAGTATTTGAGCCAATTATTAAAGCTGGTCATCTTGTCTTTGTATTGTGGCATCATTCTTGGTGAGGGCAAGATGCTGCTCAGGGTCAGGGTCATACCAGCCTGGGCTACATAATCAGAGAGCTCCTCTATGTCTCTTTTCATGTAGTCCAGGGAGGTACGTCTCAGGTCATTCACGCGGCATGGACAATGACGGAGTCATATTTGTACTTGCTTTGGAGTGACCTGAGTGCGTGTGTTATGTGGCGGATCCTAGCTCCCGATAAGCAGCTCACCATTACCCTCTCCTTGTTCAGCCTGGTAAGCGGAACGTCAGTGTGTCTGACTATAGAGTCACCTATTACTAGTGTATCAGGCATGGTGTTTGGCCTTAAGGGCTGTGATTGTTTGACACACTGATTTGTTGAAGTATGTGATGCATGTGTTATGTTTTGAGGTGGTGGATTTTTGGGTGTCTGCCTTGGAAGCCTCTGTTGTTTTGGTAAGTTTTTTGTTAGAGCCTCCGGGTATGTCTTTGTGTTTTTATGTGTTTGGTTTGCAGATGTGGTAGGTCTATGTGGGGCTGGGTTTGATGTGTGTGTGGTTACCTTCTCCTCCTGTCTGGTCTTGCCAGTCCTGAGTTGAGAGAGTTCAGCCTCCAGTTTGGCTATATAGTTGCATCTCTCACATGTATTTGTGTTTGTTGGGAGGAGGAGAGGGTTGTCTGTGTACATGAGACAATTGTAGCATTGTCTCAAGATTCCCAGATTACCCAGCTGAACCGGAGAGGATGCCAGCAATCTACCACTCGACATGCTAAAAATTTTAAGGGAGTGCTGTGCCTGTAAGGGAAGTGGGTACTCACAGGGAGTGTGCCTTTAAGGGAAGTGGATACTCACAGGAAGTGTGCCTTTAAGGGAAGTGGGTACTCACAGGGAAGGTAGGTGGATGTAGTGCTTACTTTAGTTTGTGAGTGCTTACTTAGAAGAGAGATTTTGAGAACAAGTGCTAGGCTTATAGTAAAGCGATTAGACTAGATTATTATAAGAGTAAAGCTTTCTTAAGGGAAAATTTGAAGAGCAGACTTGGCGGAGCCAGAAAAGTTTTACCGGCGCTACGCTATGCACACAACCGCGCAAAAACGCTCAGAGGCGGATTTTTAAACAGGGAACTTCAAAAGAGCTAGAAATGGTCCAAAACAACCAATTACTACAAGCTCTTGTGCTTAGGTCACTCCTTCAGGGACAGATAGGCTGCTCAAGGCTCCCCACTCCCACTGGTGAGCAAAGAAACTTCCTTCTATCCAAGTAAGGCAATGGACACCACTGGAACTACACCACAGCCCAGAATACAGCAAAGCCTGTATACTGGTCTAAACTAGTCGAGGGGAGGCAGGAAAACAAGGATATTTTTTGGGGTTTTTTTTGTTTTTGAGATAGAAAGCACACAGAGAAGCAGAAAACAGTAATAAATCAGTTACACAGGCTAGCACACTTTAGTGGGCAGCCTCAACAGTTAAATTAACAAACAAACAAACAACTTTCAACTAAATGAAACTTTAAGTGCAAATAATATATAATGCAACAAACAGTTAAAAAAACAGTTTAAGCTTGTTCACGGTAAGCAAGAGAAGGTATGGTATTTCAGGTAAAAAACAGCAAAAAATACTTAAATCAGGAAAGTGGTCACTTTTCTCAGTTCTCTGCTACTAGGACCACTCTGCAGGACCACGAGGAGCTGTTGCTGAGTAGTATAGCCAGAAAAAAATGCTCAGAGGTGGATTTTAAACAGGGAACTTCAAAAGAGCTAGAAATGGTCCAAAACAACCAATTACTACAAGCTCTTGTGCTGAGGTCACACCTTCAGGGACAAATAGGCTGCTCAAGGCTCCCCACTCCCACTGGTGAGCAAAGAAACTTCCTTCTATCCAAGTAAGGCAATGGACACCACAGGAACTACACCACAGACCAGAATACAGCAAAGCCTGTATACTGGTCTAAACTAGTCGAGGAGAGGCGGGAAAACAAGGATATTTTTTGGGGGTTTTTTTTGTTTTTGAGATAGAAAGCACACAGAGAAGCAGAAAACAGTAATAAATCAGTTACACAGGCTAGCACACTTTAGTGGGCAGCCTCAACAGTTAAATTACGAAACAAACAAACAACTTTTGACCAATTTTCGACTAAATGAAACTTTAAGTGCAAATAATATATAATGCAAAAAACAGTTAAAAAACAGTTTAAGCTTGTTCAAGGTAAGCAAGAGAAGGTATTTCAGGTAAAAAACAGCAAAAAATACTTAAATCAGGAAAGTAGTCGCTTTTCTCAGTTCTCTGCTGCAAGGACCACTCTGCAGGACCACGAAGAGCTGTTGCTGAGTAGTATAGCCAGAAAAAAATGCCCAGAGGCGGATTTTAAACAGGGAACTTCAAAAGAGCTAGAAATGGTCCAAAACAAACAATTACTACAAGCTCTTGTGCTGAGGTCACACCTTCAGGGACAGATAGGCTGCTCAAGGCTCCCCACTCCCACTGGTGAGCAAAGAAACTTCCTTCTATCCAAGTAAGGCAATGGACACCACAGGAACTACACCACAGACCAGAATACAGCAAAGCCTGTATACTGGTCTAAACTAGTCGAGGAGAGGCGGGAAAAGAAGGATATTTTTTTTGTTTTTTTTTTTGTTTTTGAGATAGAAAGCACACAGTGAAGCAGAAAACAGTAATAAATCAGTTACACAGGCTAGCACACTTTAGTGGGCAGCCTCAACAGTTAAATTACCAAACAAACAAACAACTTTCGACCAATTTACGACTAAATTAAACTTTAAGTGCAAATAATATATAATGCAAAAAACAGTTACAAAAACAGTTTAAGCTTGTTCAAGGTAAGCAAGAGAAGGTATTTCAGGTAAAAAACAGCAAAAAATACTTAAATCGGGAAAGTAGTCGCTTTTCTCAGTTCTCTGCTGCTAGGACCACTCTGCAGGACCACGAGGAGCTGTTGCTGAGTAGTATCTTTACTTTAAATGAGGTTTCCATTCATGCCAGGGCTTGTACTATATTCTAAGAAAGTACTTTAATGTCCTCCTTCATTGATTATTGGATTTATATTTAAAGTAATCATTGAAAGATTATTGCTTCATTATTGTATTAGAGAGAAGGTATTAGCAGTTTTTATAGGCAAGTATTGTATGATTGTATAAAGTTGGTTTTCTGAAGTTTAAAGAGAAGTATGTTAGATCTTGGCATAGATTTAGCTTAAAAGTTGGTAGACTTGGTGGGTGATTCTATCATCTGTTGGATCAATAAACTGAATTAGGGAAATAGTCCCTTAGTAGAAGTGGTAGAGTAGTGAAACTGTGGAATTTAAAAGGTGCATTCATCATAAATCCATTGGCAAGGGAGTGGTTACCAGAGAGAAGACAGGATTAAATAAAGTCTTAAACTAATTGTGCAAGAACTTGGTCAGACATTTTGATAGTGATGTTATATTGATGTGGACCTAAAAACTAATGTTACAACCATTTTAATTGAGATTATATATATATATATATATATATATATATATATATATATATATATGGTTCTAGACTTCTCATAAGCTGATCGAACAAATTTACACTGGCAGGAAGCACCAGATTTACAACAGAAATATTGAATCTAGTGTTATGGATGAAAGATAATCAACAGGCCAATCATATACTTTATCAATTATTTCTGATGAAAGAAGTTAGCTAAGATTTGTATATGGTCTTTAACAGGAGCCTGCCACTAGTAATTCTTGAACTGGGACAATTTTTTTTAAAGAATTATTGCCTGGGAAAAAACTGTGACAGTCAGAAAATATATATTTTTTTCAAGTTTCAGTTATGATGAGTTTAAAGTTATATTTAAAGATCTTTGGTTAAAGGTCTTTTTGCACAAGGTGCCATTTTTGATTAGAGCAAATTTTTGACAAAAAATTATAAGGGGTATTAAAACTGTCAGGTGCATCTATGTTTGGCTTATTTTTCAAAGTAGGGAAATGCCAGGATCTGCGTTAATATTTTTTGGTTTCTGAGAGTATTAGAAAAAGAAAAGCGATACATAGTCAAGAGGTAAAAATGGCGTGTTGTTATGAGAAATAAGATAAACAAGTTGTTTTCTTTGAAAGGGTAAGAGAGGCATAAATGTAAGGGACGTATTTTCTTCCTTAGCAGTAGGTTAGTAAGGACTGATACGTAGAGAATGGAAAAATGCTTAAAACTTGAGTAGGGGTTCAGCTAGTCCTCTAAATAGATTATTTGTTAGGGTATACAATATATATTTTAATGAAAGTAGAATTCTAATGATTGTAAAGGAAAAGAGAAGTACAAATAATAGTAAATGTTCATTGCTAAGATAATTTATAGTTGTGCATTTAAGTTAACATAAGATTAAATATATAAATATTAAAAACTGAAATGGAGCTAGACAGTGATGAATGCTAAATAAAAGGGGAAGACAATATAGTTTTCATATTGGATATTAATAAGATAAATAGGGTAGAGGATAAGAAGATTACAGATGTATAAGGGGTGAGTAAAGCAGAGAGATATGTACTCTGTCACAGTTTATTTTTATTTTATTTTATTTTATTTGATATGCTGTGTGTTAGAGAGGGAGCTAGTGGCAGAATTTGAAATCTAGTCTTTCACAAAATATTTTTTTGGTGCATGGCCAGTTTGCTGTATGGGCATGGTATACAGAGAGTCACAGAGTACAAAAGCAGCAAAGCAGTTAAAAGGTTGGTTTCACTGGTTCAGGTAAAGGTAGTTAAAAGAGCTTGAAGGCACAGAAGTAGGACTGTAAAATATGACTAAGGAAGATGGATTAGTGAGTAGGTAAAGTATAATACTTTATATATATATATATATATAATGTCTGTATATATATATATATATATATATATATATATATATAAAATGTCTGTATATATATATATATATATATATATATATATATATATATATATATATATATATATATATATATGTTGAGTGCTCAAAAGAACAAAGAAAGTGCAAACTTTTTAGATCAAATCAAATAATGGAAAATACACTATTTTATGCAGGGACAAGCTTCTCTGTACCCCATATCCCCTGCTTATTATATATACCAACTCTGAGATTGTACAACAGCAAGGAAAGGGCAAATTCCCAGATCCAGCTATCCCAAGATCTTGCACACAGAGCAGCCAGGAGGGAGAAAAACAAAGAAAAAAATGACATTTGCTCTATTGAGCATTCATTCGTGTTAGTTACACCCATATATTATATATGTGTATGTGTATAAATATATATATATATATATATATATAAATATTATATATAAGCAATATGAATATTAGATGGAATGATACGTGTGTGTGTGTGTGTGTGTGTGTGTGTGTGTGTGTGTGTGTGTGTGTGTATGTAGTAGAATGTATATGTAGAGTTGATGCAGACCGAATTATGAAGGCTGTAAGAAGGAGACAATGCATAGTATTGTCATGGTGTGAAATGAGTGAAGTTTATTTATTTGCTTTTGTTTACTGAGAAAGTCCATTTGGGGTCTGAAATGTCCATTTTCAGTGGAGGCCCAGAGAGAAAAGCTCCACAACAAAGATAGAAATACATTTTTAACAATTCAAAAGAAAAATAGTCAACAAACATTATTTACAAAATGTTTCACAGCAAACAGTCAGGAAGTATTATTTACAAAGTATAACAGATTAAGGAAATACATGTTTGCAGGATATTCTGAGTAAAATCAAAAATGCTATATTAATGCACTTGTTTAGTATCCATAGCGAACAGAGTTAGGAATACATACTTCAAAGTGAAGGTGTGGTCTAGTTGCATAGCTTATTCGTTGTTAGATGATATTTTATGGCTTATTTGAACTGTTGCAGGTTATTTAAAAGCCTGATATGGTTTGGAAGTTTGCTCCATGTTTTGGAGATTGCAATAGAGAATAGCAAGTCACCTTAATAATTATTTGATTTACTAGCTACAGTTAGTTTAAGTTCTGAGGATCTTAGGGTTCTATTCAATACGTGCCTTTGGATGAGACTTGAAAACAATGATGTTTGAAGTGGATGGTGAAGTATTTTGTGTGGTGTGGGTATCAGGGAGAGGATAAGTTATTTTGATTATAGCAGTATGCTTTATTACATAAAAGTAGAATGAAGAGAAAGACTTGGATTTAATTTATTTTAGGCTGTAACACAACTTTCCAAATTATTTCATATGGCTTTGATGTGATTGATTGGTCTCGAAATTAGAGGAGTCACTTAGGAAAAAGAATAACCCTGCTCAATAATGGATTTAATGCATAACACTTGATATATAAAAATGATTATGTGAAAAGATTTTATATGCTAGAGTCTAGGGGAGTTATGGGCCTTATTGAAACTATTATGTGTTTACATCTAGTTTTATTGGACTGTATATATGTCTCATGAAATCTTCAGATCCAAACTGACTGAAACTTTCTAACTATGAATCAGATCCAAACTGAGTGAAGCTTCCTGACTGTGAAGATAAATCTAAGCGAACAGACATTATTAGATTATTAGAAACATTTTAGAGAGTAGTGATAAAGATTAAGTGAAAACTGGACAACAAAGAGGTAGCAAAAAAAAAATGCAAAAGAAGGAATATAAGGAAAGACACCAGAAAAAGACAATAAAAAATTAGAAAGCTTGTAGTGTTAATAGTGTTAGTTTTAAATAGAAGGGCTTAGAAGAACAATCACATGTTGATAAGGATTTGGTATGTGAACAGTTAAGGAAAAGTGAACTTAAATGCAAAGAGGGGGATTGTGTTATGCAATTTTAGTGGCTCAGCAGGTAGTGCACTTGTCTTTGGTACTGGAAGATTGGAAGGCTGTGGGTTTTATTCCCATCTCAGGTGGTTTATTTTTTTCCATTACTGATATATCAGTGCAGCATTAGGTGGTAATGCACTCCTGAGTTTGCCATCCTTCGGATGAGATGTTAAGCTGAGGCCTCATCTGCCTGAGCTGTTGTTTGCTTAGATGGATACAAAAGATCCCTTGTCACTTAATGAAAAGAATAGAGGAATTTCCTTTGTGTCTTAGCCACATTTCTCCCTAGTCAGTATAAATACCACCTCAGGTCTCTTTTAAAAAGAGACCACTAGTCTAGTAGGATTAACCCAGTTAACAAAGGCAAATAAAATCAATAAAAGAACAGGCAATCAAAACAGTGGACTATATACATAACAGTTATAGAAAATTAGCATGTACAGACAAAAGCAAGTCCTGTGATGTATATCTTGAAACTGTTTCACACTGTGTGACTGTCTTTGATATAATGAAAGAGAATAATGTGTTACGGCTGATACACTGTAACATATGCAGACATTACGATGTGGGCATAACCATGAATGGTGCAAACTTAAACCACAAAGAATTACTGAAAATGAATAAATAATAATCAGTTGAGATCATCCATTACAAAATGTTAAGACAGTAGAAGTTAAATAATGATCGTGTGATTTATTTAATTTTGTTTACTGGGGGTAAAACACTGGTCACCACAAACCTGAAAAAAATACTAAAAAAACTATTTTGGGAATAACAATATAAGATTGTTGTATGCAGAAGGAAAGGAGGACAAAGAAAGGTTGTTTTTTGTAACAAAATATTCTCCTTTCTCTGCTCAATTAAAGAATGTGGTTGATAATTTGTGGCCCATTGTTTATACCAATGATGAGTTGGCTAAGTTATTTCCAGAAAGGGTTACTTTCTCTTATGAGAGGTATTCTAATTTAAAAGAGTTACTTAACACAAAGAAAAAAAGAGCACCTAAAGCACAAATAGGAATGTTTAAGTGTGGCAAATGAAAAATTTGTATGAGAGTCAAGAACATTTCAGGCACAATGATTAATGGTGCCAAATTTGTAGCTAAAGATAGATTTGATTGTCAGTCCTGTGGGGTTGTTTACATTCTGGGATGTGGGTACTCTCCTACCAAGTGGTGTGTTGGTCAAACAAAGCGTATGATTAAAACTCATGTTCTTGAACATTTGGGTGATATTAGGAACCATAGGCTAGATAGTCCTATTGCTGAGCATTTTCAAAGTATTCATGGGTGTTTAGATGAGTCTTTATTCTTCAGTGTATTAGTCAGCCCCTCATTTGAAGAGGGCCGGAGTTTTACTTCAAAATTGTTAAATTTAGAAAATAGATTCATTTTGAATTTTGGTATACTTGCCCCTAGGGTCTTAAATTTGGAAATTAACTTAAATATTTGAATGATTTTTTTATATACTGTATTGTGTAGGTTAAATTTGGAAACTAACAAATATTTGAATGCTGTTTTATACACTGTATTTTGTAGGTATTTCTTTGGGTGATTTTGGTATGATGTTTCTTTAAGACACACAATTATTTAATTGAATGTGATTGTTGAATTTGTATAAAACCATCTGCTGTGTGTTTTGAAATTATTCCTCTGAAGGCACTTAGCAGAGGTACCAGAACATATTAAATTCTCCAGCAGTACTACAGCTCCTGTCTTTTTTTAGTTTTGTGGTGGTTTTGCTTCTTCCAGTTTGTGCTATGTAAAACACAGTGGTCAGTCTGGGTTACATGCATAGCGACAACAGTAAAGTAAGATTAAATATATATCTAAATTATACAGTATAGTGACATAGTATAAATAGATTAAAAAATATACACATATTTACAAGAAGGTTTAAAAAGAGATAGTATTAGTAGTGTACATAGCATAATACAGGTGCTATAGCTCTCAACTGTCCAGATTTTTCCAGAATGTCCCGATTATTGACTAATATTTTGGTCCATTTCTCATAAAATGAGAAGTTATGTACCTACCATAACGTTCCATGTTAGTTGTCTTCTCTCGCCTTCTTTCTTGCTTGATGGGTTCAGAGCCGATCCTCGGCTCCGACTCGGCACTTTGCTAAGCTCGAGAGTCACTTTTACCAGCTCGAGGCAGCCCCATATCCCATGATGCAAGGCGGTAAGTACCCAGATCTCATTTGGTACCTATAGGCAATAACACCTAGCACAAAAAACTTCCCAGAAGGAAGAAAGGCAAAAGCCTAAAGGATGGGCTATAAGGTAGACTAGAACTAGCTGGTCTTAAGAAGCATTCTTCCATACAGGGAGAAAAAGGTCTGTCCAGGCCAGGGGGCAGGAGGGAGGGTCGCAAGAAAGAAGGCGAGAAGACAACTAACATGGAACGTTATGGTAGGTACATAACTTCTCAATGTTAAGTTGTCAATCTCGCCTTCATTCTTGCTTGATGGGACCGCGTCCCTAGCACCTCTATCCTGAGTGGCTCAATGGAACAGACTCTTGAGAACTGTAGAGCCAAAACTGGCTCTATCCCTGGAGGCCAAATCCAATTTGTAATGAGAAACAAAGGTATGAGGAGTGGCCCAAGTGGCTGCTGCACAAATAGTGTCTAAAGGAAGTCTAGCCTGAAAAGCTGTAGAAGTGGCTAAGCTTCTGGTTGAATGCGCTTTAGGTTTTGAGCACAGCTGTTTTCCCCTGAGCTGATAGATTTCAGAGATGGTGGAAGAAAGCCATCTAGATAAGGTCACTTTGGAGACAGGGAGGCCTTTCTTGTTTTCAGCATAAGAAAGAAAGAGCTGATCGGATTTCCTGAATTGTTTTGTTCTGTCCAAATAATATCTGAGTTGGCGGTGAACATCAAGATAATGTAATTTTTGTTCCAATCTGTTTGAGTAATTAGGGAAAAATACAGGGAGGTCAATAGATTGGTTCAAATTATTTTTCGAGGCCACCTTGGGCAAAAAGGTTGGATTAGTTCTCAAGGATACCCTGTCTTTGTGGAAGACCAAATAAGGGGGACGAACAGAGAGAGCATGAAGTTCTGACACTCTCCTTGCTGAGGTAATAGCAACAAGGAAGAGCGTTTTCCATGAAAGAAATTTCAGGGAACATGAAACAGCTGGCTCGAAGGGAGGAAGAATTAAGGATGTCAGCACTAGATTTAGGTCCCATTGAGGAGGAGGACTCCTGACTGGAGGTTTCAGGAGAAAAATTCCTTTTAGAAAGGCTCTACAAAGCCTGTGGGACATAATGTTGTGATCTGCAAACCCGACATGAAAATTTGAGATAGCAGCCAACTGAACTTTGACCGTGGAAGCTGAAGAGCCCGAGTGGAAGATTTCCGCTAAGAAATCCAAAACTGCTTGAACAGGGGCAGTAAAAGGATCTATATTTTTAGCTTTTGTCCAACAAGAGAAACGTTTCCACTTGCTGGTATAAATCCTTCTAGTAGAGGATTTAAGGGAAGCCACTATGATATCCCTAACAGGATTAGAGATCATAGGAAGCCTGGCTAAGGAAGGAAGTGGAGCAACCAAGCTGTGAGGTTGAGAGAAGGAATAGACCGATGCAGCTGACCCGATTGGTGAATCAGAAGGTCTGGCACTGGGTCCAGATGCCAAGGCTGCACCAACAGGTGACGATGGAGGAACGGAAACCAAATTTGTCGAGGCCAATAGGGAGCAATGAGAATCATTTTGGCTCTCAAAACGGTGGCTTTCTGGAGTACTTGTGGACTCAACGGAAAGGGAGGAAAGGCATAAAGGAGTCCCTGGGGCCAATCCTGGGTTAGAGCGTCTCTGGGGGGATGGCCTGGTAGTGGGAAGAGAGAATAGAAGTCTGGGCATTTGCTGTTTTGGGGAGTAGCAAAAAGATCGCAACATGGGCGGCCCCATTCTAGAAAAATCTCCTCCACTATAGATTGTTTGAGAGACCACTCGTGAGGCATGAGAATAGCTCTGCTCAATCTGTCCGCTAGAATGTTGGTTTTCCCAGGGATATGCATTGCTACCAGAAACCAATGAGAGGAGATCGCCCATTGCCAAAGTCTGAGAGCTTCTCGACACAAGGGGTAGGACTTGGTTCCGCCCTGTTTGTTGATATACCATACTACAGACATGTTGTCTGTGTGAACTGCAATTGTTCCCAAGGGAAGAAAGTCGTTGAGGGCTTGCAACGTTAAAAGCACTGCTCTCATCTCTAGGACATTTATGTGCAGGTGGTATTCGAATGGTTGCCACGTCCCATGAACCATCCTGCCCTGATAATGACCCCCCCCACCCGATCAGGGAGGCGTCCGTAGTGACTGTGGCTACTGGGGCTGGGGATACAAAGGGTCTGCCTTGATGAATCTGGGGAGAAGAAATCCACCATGATAGATGATTCTTGCAAATTTGTGTCACCAGGATTTGGTGACGCATGGGAAGTTGTTGGTAAGACCACTGGGTGAACAACATCCATTGAAGAAGACGCATATAGAAGCGGGCCAGTGGAAGAAGGGTAATGGCCACAGCCATGAGGCCCAACACCTTCAGAACCATTCTGGCTTGCACCTTTTTGCAGGCGAGGATGATCTTCACGTGACTTTGGATATCTGAGATTCTTTGGTCTGTGAGGGTTGCTGACATCCGAACAGTGTTTAAGTTTGCGCCTATGAAAGTAATAGACTGGCAGGGCAATAAGGAGGATTTTTCGTAGTTGATCGAAATTCCTAATTGAGTGCATAGATTTAGGGTATAATCCCTTGCTTGAAGAAGTTGATGCCTGGTGGTGGCTGAAAGGAGCCAGTCGTCGAGATATGAAACACCTGGAATCCTTGATGTCTCAGGTGAGCCGTGACCACTGCCATACATTTGGTGAACACTCTGGGGGCTGTAGTGAGACCAAAGGGCAGGGCTTTGAATTGAAAATGACTGGACCCCAGCCGAAAGCGGAGAAACCTTCTGGAGCGTCTGTGAATTTTTATGTGATAGTACGTGTCCTGAAGGTCTATTGAGCACATCCAGTTGTCCTTTTCTAGGAAGGGCAAAATTGATTGAAGTGTGACCATTCGAAATCTTGTCTTTCTCACAGACTTGTTGAGTCTGCTGAGATCCAATATTGGTCTCCAGTCTCCCGTCTTTTTGGGGACCAAAAAGAATCTTGAGTAGATTCCGGGCTCTGAATGGTCTGTTGTAACTGGCTGAATGGCCCTTTTTTGTAGAAGCTTTGAAACCTCTAACTTTGCAATTTCCCTTAGACCGGGTGGCACATCTGGAAGGGAATTTTTGTGAGTGAAAGGACTTTCCTCGAAAGGAATCTTGTTGATCGACTGTACCCATCTGTCTTGAGAGAGGGAACGCCAGGCTTCTGGGTACAGCGATAGTCTTCCCCCGACTGCCTCCAAGGATGGACAGTCGGGCAACATCTCAGGGATGCTGGAAGGGCTTGTCAGAGAGAGGATCTCTGCTTCCCTGGTTTTGTGGACCCCCTCTGCCCCTAGAGCGGCGTCTGTTATTATTACCCCCTCTGCCTCTAGGGGTAAACTGACCACGTGCGTCTGGCGTGACTCCCTGGGATTTACGGAACCACATTTTTCCGCCCTTCTGACCTTTGGGGTAAGGTCTAGAGGGGGTAGAAAAATGGACCCCTACGGCAGAAAGAGTCTTGCCATCCTGCTCACACCTGGTCAATGTATCCTTCACTTGAGGGCCAAACAATGCTGACCCATCAAAGGAAGAATTGGTGAAGGACGCCTTAAAGGGATCTGCAAAATTACAGAGCTGCATCCAGGATTGACGTCTAAGAGCCACTCCTGTACCCGCTGCTCTACTTGCTCCATCTGCTGCATACGAGATCAGTCGCATGGAGGAGTTAGCTATAGAATTAAGGATTCCTAGCTGAGAAGCAATCTTTTCTTGAGCCCCTGCAGCCGTAGGATCCTGCACTACTTCACCTAGTTCCTTAAGGATGTCCCTTTGGAGTCTGGTGAAGTGACATAAATAGTTCAGCGAACGCATGGCAAAGGTCACTGAGGAGATCATCCGTTTACCATACCTATCCATGGTCCTAGAATCCTTATTAGGAGGATGGACTGGTACGGAAGGATCTGCAAGTTCCTTCTTAGTGGCGGCCGCCACCACCATGGCATCAACAGGGACACCTTTTGTAAGGAATTGCTTTTCAGAAGGGGCTGTAATAAATTTAGACAGCCTCCTAGGAACTGGCTCTACAGAATCAGGAGCAGCCCAAGCCTTTCGAGCAATAACCTCCATAAGGGGGTCGAAAGGTGGAGACACCCAGGAGGTGGAGGGTCGAGATCCAAACGCCTCTAGGTATACCGACTCATCCTCGGAGGGATTTATGGAGGGCCAGTTTCCCCTCTGTTTTAGGAGTTCTAGGATGTCTGAAAAGGAGACATCCTCAGAGGGGGATCTTGGAGATCCCTCCGACTCATCTAAGTCGGTATCTGAAGTGGTAGACTCAGGGGAGTCCAGGTGTTTCCTGTTACAAGTCCTCTTGCGCAGAGGATCTCCTAACTGGTCAGGAGAATCGTCGGAAGAGGGGGTTCTTCCCAGTGGGGAAACCTGAGGCGGTAGATCTCTAGGTCCGGGAACAAGAGAGATGGAAGAGATATCGACAGGCACTGTAGAGGGAGGAGCTAAGGGAATAGACTGCTGACTGAGCCCAGTGGCCAGCACACTCTTCATCACCTCGAAGGCCCCCCTTCCAGGGAGATCCGAGAGAACCCTTTCCGAAAAAACTGGGACTCCCGGGCCCACTGAAAGGGAAGGCTCCGAGGCAGATGTTGGAGCCGAGCTCACCAAGGCCGAAGCTCCAAGGGGAAGAGCGGGGTCGGACAAGGGTCCAATACCACTCACCCCCTCGGAGGAGACCAGCGAAGCCCGACCACCGAATCCCTCCAAGGAAGGTCTCGAGGAGGAGATAAGAGTAGATGCTGAAGGTGCAGAAGGAGGAGGTATCTGCCCTTCAGCCATAGCCGTAACTATTCCCGTAGAGTCGAAGGAGGAACTTGAAGGGGGTGTGGACTAATAGTCATCTGGTGAGACGGACTATGAAGCATCTGAGCCAGTGCCTGTGATTTTAATAATCTGCTTACCACCCTCTCTAAATCATGGTCAGATAACCTGGACGACCTAGATGATCGGCTCCGATGGCTCCGTTCCGAAAGAAGAGGTGAGGCCGGAGCCGACAGAATCGGTTCCAAAGAGGGGGACCTGGACCTCTTCCTCGAAGGAACCATCGGAGCCGACAAACCCACTGATCCAGTCGGAGCCGATAACTTTTCGGCTCCGATAGAAGATCTAGATGCATCGGATCCGGCCGGAGCCGATGCAGGCATCAAAATAGCGGTGTCAGGGCCGGTCGGCACCGACACCGAAGCCTGGGCCACATGGTGGTCGGAGCCAGTACTCGGAACCGACACCAAAGTGACCAAAGAAGTATCGGCACCGATAGCCATCTGTGCCGAGGACTTAGCCAAGGTTGCATCGGCTCCAGCCGGAGCCGATCTCGACTCCGACATAGTCGGAGCCAAGGCCGAAGGCTTTGGTACAGAAGCCTGGGCCTTAGACTTGGAAGGCTTTCCCGGAGCCGATTTGGCCGGGGAGCCCTCCGGTTTAAGGAGTCCCCTTAAAATAAGTTTGTTTCTCCTTTCCTGCAGGACTCTCTGGCTAAAAGAATGACATATTGCACAGGAGTCCTGCAGGTGGAGAGGTCCCAGGCAGTATAAACAAGAAGTGTGACCGTCTGTCAGAGACATCTTCTGACAGCACGAGTCACACTTCTTAAAGCCTGAGACCGTCTGCTCTTCGGACATAGTGGACACTAACAGAACACACACAGTCCCAAACAAACAATTAAGATTAAAGTGTAAGTAGTAAAAACCTCACACACACACACCCTGACAGGGGGGGGGGGGATGTGAGGGAAGGTAGGCCTGACTAAAAAAATTAAGGAGGAAGGATAATTTTAGTCAAAAAGGGGTTTACAATTAACTAAAAATGAAAGATTTCTAAGAAAAAACTAGTTTAAAAGTGAAAAGGGGCTAAAAGCAATTTAAATTTAAACACTTACCAGGAGCTGGCAAAAGGAGGACCTCATCAGCGAAGCGGCAAACGAGATCTGGGTACTTACCGCCTTGCATCATGGGATATGGGGCTGCCTTGAGCTGGTAAAAGTGACTCTCGAGCTTAGCAAAGTGCCGAGTCGGAGCCGAGGATCGGCTCCGAACCCATCAAGCAAGAATGAAGGCGAGATTGACAACTTAACATTTGTAGTTTTCTAGCAAATTACTGACAAACCATTGAGGACTGAAGTCAGAAAATAATGGCAGACATTTGATTTTCAGATTTAATATCCTTCAGAAAATTCATCCTAATGCAAAAGCTATTATTTCTATAAACTTTCTGAGTTTGTAAGAGCAATATTTAAAAACTGTCCCTATTTTGGGCTTTTGTCCCCCCATTATTTGTGGCTTTGTCTCAATTTCTTGCTCTAAGAGGTTGAAAGGTATGTATGGGTGAGGTAAATGTAGTCCAGCCAAAAACAGACATAGTATATATCTAAGAGTGGAGGAAAACTGTAGTAGCAAAGGGAGCAGAAATTGTAGAAAAACAAGAGAAAGTAACATTTTTGAAGAAATTAAACTGAGAAAGAAGTCTTGCTTAATGTAAGCTACATGAAAGATGGTACCAGTTCTGCTGAACATTGTGTGCAGCAGAAAATATGACAATTGTCTTTACAGGAAAATTTGAGATGTTAATACATGAACATTTTGTAGAGCTGCAGCTATTTCTAAGTTTGTGAATTGTGCTTGTTTGGCTGATTATGTTAATTTCTAATCCGGAAACAACACTATTTTAAATATAAGAGGTTGAGCACCTCTACATTTTTAAGGGTCCTTTTGATGACAGTATTACAGTACTTGCTGTTCTTCATTTTTAATTAATTTATAATACTGCAGTGAACAATGTATTATATGACATGTATGAACATCAGTGTTTCATCAAACTATATCAGTTCAGCGTTGACATTTCTGCGGAGTACAGCATAACACTGGCACATTGGGAATGATCCACAGTATTTCATTTATTAACATGAATTTGTTCAAAGCTGATATTGATTAGTCGCATGGAGCCTGGATTTGCTGTTTTCTTGATCAAAGTGTGCACTGATCTGTTTGCAACGTGTAGAATGTAATTTCTGCTTTTAAGCAGTGCACTAACAGCAAGTTGTTTCTTTTCTAAAGCACTATTATGTTAATCATTAGCTAGGAGAAGTTTCATTAGACTTAAGGAGTACAGACATGTCTATGCATATATATGTGTGTGTGTGTGTGTGTGTGTGTGTGTGTGTGTGTGTGTGTGTGTGTGTGTGTGTGTGTGTGTGTATGTATACACACACACACACGCACACTAACAAATGTACAAATGCCATGCACTTGTCAGTTCATGCCTGTTGTGCGTCTATACACAACTGCTTGCATCTCTCTCCTGACTTGATAATTTGTAAGTGTATGAATAAGGGCAGAATTATGGAGACAATACAAAGACACAGTTCATAATAATAAGAATAACTTAATCTAAATTTCCATACACTACTGATGCATTTTAATACATGACATGATGTACATCATGAAATGAATGTTGTCTGATTGCTGATCCATTTAAGACTTAACACTGTCATCCCATTAATACTTACTGTCCTCCACCATTAAAATTACCCATAAAAAGCTGCATTTCATGAAAGCAGCTTCCCTAGAAATCATAGATTAAATAGTATCTTTCAGTGATAAAGTCATGAAATCAGTAACTACTCTCATTTTTGTACAGAACTGTCTCTAGACTTGACATTTACAATTTTAGAAATAAAGTGAAAAGTTTCTTTTTACTTAATAAACTGGATTAAAACTGGCAGTTAATAACACAAATGCCTTCCAGAGTTACACATTCATATATCAAGTATATGTCAGTAAATAGAAAATAAAGCAGCCAGGGTTTGATCACATCTTCAGTGCCTGCCGGAATTCAGGGTTTAGTTTGTGAATCCTTGTCTTTTTCTTCTGAGTTAGTGTGCAAGCTATTTATTTCTTCCTTTTGTATAGTGTAGTCTTCTGGGCATTCATCATACCTTTTAATATATTCTATCACAGACCAGCCTTTGTACTGCTTAGGTGTGCTGCATGTTAAACCCTTGTGCTCAACAGTGAAGTGATGTTTTAACCAATAGACCAGATAGTGGATATTGTAGTCACATCTCCAAGGATTGTGCTCTAGCCACAGTTTCTGCATGAAATAAAGGTCTTCAAGTACTCCATATTCAAAGTTTTGAATGACATTATTTGTTAGATCCAGCTCCTGTAAGTTTAAAAGTCCTGAAAAAGCAGCTGATAAAAAAAAATGTATATATATCAAGAGTTAGTAAAATGTCATTTTAACCAGTCTTAATTTCTTAAATATCTTATTTCATATTTGAATTAAAAAAAAGAAAAACAAACACTTGGATCCTCTGAATAATGGTAACTTAAATTCTACATCAGTTTATATAGCAGAGAAATTTGAGAGGCTGAGTAAGCTAATGAAAAAAAAGAGCTCAGTACATTTTACAGTTGTAAATAGGTGATAAAGTATGTTGCACTGGGACTATGCCTTTAAGAGTTGCTAGTGGATAACTTATTTTCTGGAACTTTAAGATGATGAGACCATTTTAAGAGTGTTAACAAAACGTAATGCTCCTCTGTAGAAAAGATTGCATGGAAATAGTGGTGGCAAGAGGTACAAGACACTGTTACACAAATTACAGAGAATCAGGAACAATTAAAACAAACTGTAGATATTGACTGTTACATACCCCATATGCAGGTGCTTTAACAGCAGGTGGTTAGGTTTAAAAAAAATGGAAGTTTCATTGACGTGGAGGATTCTAAAAATGTGCAAGATTTTTTTCCTTGGCAGGGACTGAAATCTCACAAAAACAGAGGTTGAATAATCCACCAAATGAATAAAGGAACTGAAACTGTTGACACATCTTCAGTTTTGTAGGCTTATAATTATATTTCTTTGCCTGCAATCATATCTTTTAACAAAAGCCATCAGCAAATGATTCTGATTCTACATATTCTGATTCAGGATTTGTTCATGATTCAACTTTAATGTCAGTGAGTGGCAGTTTATTTCACAACACCGAGCACAAGGTTGTTCCAGGGCCCAGACTGTAGCAATGCAAAGTGAACAAGGAGAGGGCATTACTAGATCTGTCTCTTATTAGCTATAGTGAGATCAGTGAAAATGACACAGTATTATTCATCCTTGAAAAAGGATTTAAATGTATTCACATTTTGTTCCCTAGTGCAAATGATGTTTCTGTTGATGCTGTATGATTCTGCAGAAAATTACATGTAAGGTATTATAATACTATCAGAAATAATAGTAGAAAACCATTAAACGATACTTTAGAGCCCGTGCATACTGTCTGTCCAGTCCAACTGATGGGCTGTTAAACCACTTGTCAGGAGCGAACTGGCAAAACTAGTGCTCCAGTAATTTTCTCCTACCCATAATGTACCTGTAAGTGAAGTTGCCTCAGATCTTGTTTGCTGCCTCAATGCTCAAATGCAATCTTGTCAGCTGCTAAGTGCTCCATCTCTCTTATTACTAAAGCATTGTATTTCAGTAGTATGTATATATAAAAGAAAATATCAGCAAACATAAAAAAATAATGCAAAAACATTGATTTCAAAAGACTGAAAGTAAAATAAATGAAAAAAAAAATCAAAAAAATGATTTTATGGGGGGGGGGTCCCCTTGCACCCCCCCCACACCCCCTGCAACTTTTATATACCAATTCTGAGATCATACAACAATAGAGAAAGGCAAATTTTCACTAACTTTTGCGGTGATCTTACCCAGACAAACACAAACACGCAGGCACTAGCAAAACCTGCAGCACTAATGTAATGTGTGATATTCTGAACATTCAACATTAGTACCTGCAACTATATATATTATAATACTGTTAGTTATTTGATTGCCATTCTAATTTATTTTGCGCTCCTTACATAATTTTGCTTCCTTCTTAGTGTTGTTGTTGTTGTTTTTTTTTTTTTTTTTGTGTAGGCTTTAGGTCTACAGACTCCTTTCTACTGCCTCTAAAAAATATAGATAAGTCTTTCCGGTTCTATTTCTAAAGTTTAACCCTTTTTCTTAGTTAAGAGTTGCTGTGTGTATTTTGCTGTTTTCTCACTTAAGGATATGGAGTGTAAAGAGACAAGTTTTAAGAAGTATGGTCAGTCATCATCATCATCAGCCCTTTTTCCCATTTTTCTACATGGGGTCGGGGTATCGTTTTAACTGTCGCCAACTCTCTCGATTCAGTGCCACACTCCAGCCTTCTTCAATACTCATGCCTGACTGTCTCAGATCTTCTTTCACACAATCCAGCCACCTCTTTGCTGGATGTCTTTGCTTCCTCTTACCTTCTTCCTGTCTGTCCCAAATCTTCCTCACCAGATTGTCTTCTGCTTTTCTGCACGTGCCCAAACCACCGTAATCTGTTCTCTTTGATATTTTCTGCAAGTGGAGCTACTTTGGCTTCTGCTCTTATGTCCTCATTTCTTCATCTGTCCCACAGTGTGCACCCCACCACCTTTCTCAGGCACTTCATTTCTATCACCTCTAGCTTCTTCAGCTGTTCTGCCTTTACTGTCCAGGTTTCTGTACCATACAGTAGTACTGGTCGCACCACTTTCTTGTACACCTTACTTTTCAGCTTCTTTGGCATTCTTCTGTCATAGACTACACCTCATACTCTATTCCAGTTGGCTGCAGCCCCTCTGAGTCTAGCTTTGACCTCTTCATTCAGGCTACCCTTCTTCTCAGCTACCCCTTCCAGATACTTGAAGCTGTTTACCTGTTCCACTATCTTCCCTTCTATCTCTATTCTCAGCTTCTTCTGAGTTCCCCAATTTGCTGCCATTACCACCATCTTATCTGTGCTTAGTTTCATCCCATGTGACTTCAGATTTGCATTCCATTCTCCTATCCTTTGCTGATGTTCTAGCTCAGAGTCTGCCTGTACTGTCACATTGTCTGCATACAGCAGCTTTGTTGATATGTCCCCTCCAACCTGTTTTCTAATGTAGTCCATCACCAGTATGAACAGCAGTAGACTCAGAGCTGAACCCTGATGTACACCCACTCCCACTGGGAACCCCTCTCTGAGGCCGAACACTGTTCGTAATTGAGTAATTGGGTTCTTGTACATAGCCTGCACTAATTCTACCAATGTTTCTGGGGCTTCAAACCACCGCAGTACTGCCCAGATCAGCTTTCTTGGGACCTTGTCATGTGCTTTCTCTAAGTCGAGCAATGCCCAGTTGGACTCTCCTCATCTCTAGCTTCTTCTCAAGTATCAATGCAAACATCAGGTCAATTGTGCTGCATCCTGATCTGAATCCAAAGTGCTCATCTCCCATCTTACATTCCACTACTCTACATATCTGTTTATCAGTCACCCTCTCCAGAACTTTCATGCAATGTGATAGGAGTTTGATGCCTCTGTACTGCCCACCGTTTGTTCTTGTGCACTGGCACGAGTATGCTTATTCTCCAGTCATCTGGGATACGCCTTTCTCTCCACACTGCTATTAGTACCCTCAGGAGCCATTTCTCCCCTGTCTCACCCAACGCCTGCTGCTTTCCCTGACTTCATCTTCCTTAGTGCTGTTTTTACTTCTTCTAAGGTGGGCTCCTCTTCTTCTCTAATTGTAATCTGTTTCTGGGGCAGTACAGCTTATGTGGGGTTCTCTTCATTCAGAAGCTGCTGGAAATACTCTTTCCATCTGCCTTTGATGTCCTCAGGACTGGTGAGCAGGTTGTTGCTGGTATCCCTTATTAAGGGTGTCTGACTACCTTCTTTATCTTTCTTTCTTTGCCTTGCAACCTGATATAGTTTCTTTCTGCCCCTTACTGAGTCACTTTCCAGAAGTTGGTACAGTGCCTCCTATGCCCTATTCTTTGCTATTGCAACTTCTTTCTTAGCTTCTTTTGTTAGCCAACTAGTAGTCCTTCCTAGCCTGGTCAGTCTTTTCTGTCTCCCACTTCTTCCTGTACTCCTTCTTTCTTTTGATGACTTCCTGGACTTATGCATTCCAGACATATGCTCAATGTGGCCATAAAATTCCCTCTAAGGATGTACACAGACTTTGTGTTGTGTGTCTGGAGGTGGAATGCTTTGGGTCTATATCACTTAATTAAAATATGTATTCATCAAATACGTATTCATCGAACTCTAAACGCCGAGGCTTATTTCAGAGAACTACAGGCTTTTTTCCAGGGTTAGGAAGCACTCGCCCACTACCACTTCGAACACACACCTCACTAAATCAAACCCACTCAAGTGGGCAGCTTTGCCTTCCACACCCTCCAATGTGGGGGGCTGTGCCCCTCACAACCCCCTAACTATATATATGTATATACCAACTCCAAGACTGCACTACAGTGGGGAAAAGGGCAAAGTTGTGGTGATGGCCAAATGCTTCCTAACCCTGGGAAAAAGTCTGAGGTTCACGGAAATGACATTCAGTGTTTAGTGTTCTATGAATACATATTTAATGAATATGTATTTCAATTAAATGATATAAACTTGGGACACCTCTTGACTAAATCTACTGTCTGCAAGGCCTTTGGTCAGTGGGCCTTATGAGACAGACTGAACAAGTTGATAATCCTAGATCAACAGGCAGACAAGCCCAAAAAAAGTAGGAGAGAGACAAGGACCTTAAAATGAGAACTCTCAAGTCAGTGACAGGGAATCTGATAATAAAAATACCCGATGAGTCTCCTGGTGTTGTGCTTACTGTGATTATTTCCTGAATCCAACAGTCTCCATTTTTGTTACCAACTGTTTTGGATCTGAACATTATTTCAGATGCGTCTCCTAAACACTTCATCCAATGCACTTATTTATTTACTGACATTTGATTACTGGGAAAGACCAATTAGGTAGGTGCCCATTTACAGCAGAGGCCTTGGGAAAAAGCTCAAAAAAATCCTTGTTGGGAAGATGGACAATAGCTGTATCTGCTGTCAGCTCTTTTTTGATGCTGCAACCACCATGACTGAATCAACCAGAGGAATCTTGAACCATAACTGTCTGTCCTTGTGGGGCAGGTCTGTGAATCCTATCTGGAGTTCTAGGATAACTTTCAGTTACATCAAGCTCCTGCCATGCTCTCTTGATGGCCAAGTGAATTAGGTGGTCCACCAGGGAAACAACCCAAGAAGTAGGGGGCGCTGAGCAGTATACTGTATAACTTGAAGAGGACCTCCTCATCATGAGAAGGTGGGCCATGATCCCCTCTGTAGCAAGACCTCTAGGATCTTACTAAAATTGAAGTCTTCTGGAAGGGATTGTTGGAGCCCCCTCAATCATCCAAGTTCATATCCCAAGAAACTGATTCTTTAGTGGGATCAATTTACCTTCTCTTGCATGTCCCTTTTTTTAAGCATCAGGCGGGGGCAAATCTGAATCCTTAGAGAACTGATTGTGCAACTGTGTAGCTCTCAAGGTCATCACCTTAGCTGTGACCTTGAGAGGCAATAGAGGGTTAAGGCAGAAATGGAAGGGGGGTATTTGGTTAGAACTGAAAGTGTAGAAGTGTAGAAGCCTGACTTGTTGTTCTCAGGGGTGAAGCGATAATCCCTCTCATAACTTTGAAGGGCAACACTATGTCTTCCAGATCCGATGAACCACCATCAAGTTCCATAGAAAATATAGGTGGCACAGATGAGGGGACCTCTGAAGGAACAGAGTAGAGGATTGGTGTCGCTGCCTTGAGGCCATCAACTCTGGCACTGAAAAGGGGGTTATGCAGAATGGATTTGAGGATGGTACCAAAGTGTCCACATTAAGGCAATTTTGGAGTTGACTGGACCAGATTAAAAGTCTTTGGAGCCAAAGCCAAAAGACTGATCTGCACCTAAGATGCAGGCTATTGGTGAGATGTAGTATTCGATACCACCAGATCCACAAGTCATTTGAAGGAAGGTGCAAAGAGGTGGGCATGAGAGGATGAACCATTCTGCCCTTGAGGCAGATGAGGAGGGAAGAACACCCATATCTATCTGTGCCTTGATAAAACTCCTCATCATGTGATCCCAATCTAATTTGGAAGCACTCTTGAAGGACCTGAAAGATATGACTGACAAGTGGGAAAGGAGGTCAAGAAGGGAACCAAGAAAGTTCAGTTACAAGGTAAATGGACAACAAGGATTACAGAGCAATAGACAAGATTGGAAGCAGGAGTACTTTGTTAGGCATTTATTCACTTAGGGTCTTTAACAATGCCACCCACATGAAATGTTTTTAGAGAAATCTAGGTGAGAAAATACTAGCCTTTCTAAAAAGACCTGCCTGTTTTGACTCTAGGAAGTGGGTCAATATCAGTTCATCAAAGGTTCATGTCTATGAACCTTCATTCATCGACCCTAATACAACGAATGTTCACATCAGTGGTCTGTATGCTAAAGAAAAGCTGCAGAAGTGTGAACAGAATGGGAAGACATTGTCTGCCATAGGAGTTAAATTTGAGACCCCCCACAACAATTTTACAGTAGGAATCAGAAGGGTTCATAGCAGTATGGTTTAAAAAATCCCAGTGTCAATCTTTTGAATCCACTTCTGACACTGGCAGCTGTGGCAGAAGTGGCCTATTTAATGGACACAGACCCAGAGCTCAGGGAGATCTGCAACACTGGAGATATCATGGGCACTCCTGTGGCAGACAGCCCAGCCATACCTGGGAGACTGAACAAATGCTCCCTCTGAAGGCAGTATGGAGTCTTTTATCCTTCATTATTGTCATGGTCATCACTCAGGATTCTTGGGTGAGAAGGATGTTATATAGAGGCTATACTATTCCCTTTTTCTATACTCCTCCCCTACCATGTTGGTGCTCCTAAATGTGTGCTACCCCATCAGCAAAAAATTGTCCAGAAGATAATTCTCTCTATTCTAGTCAAAACAACCACCTAAGAGGTCCTGCCATATCAGACAGGGTCAGGTATCTATTCTAGGTTATTTTTGTTTTCAGAGAAAAGCAAGGACCTCAGGTCAGTCTTGGACCTAAGTGAACAAAATCAGTATGGAATTCTGTCTTGCCTACAGACAAGCAACTGGATGTGCTAGATGCTTCATAGCAAAACTGCAAAATCATCCAGCTTATACCTACACTCCTATGTAGGAGCCAGCAAGTTTCAATTCAGTACCGTGCCCTTTGGTCTTACCACAGTGCCCCAGGTGTTTACCAAGTGCATGGCAGTGGTAGCAGGTCATCTTAGGCTATAATTGATTTGTATGTTTCCTAACCTAGATAACTGGCTCCTTGTTACTACCTAAAAAGAATCCCTGATCCAGACCAGAGACTGGTAGCATCAACTCTGTCTGTCCTTGCATATCTTTATAAACTATGAAAAATAACATCTACAACCAACTCAGGTTATTCAGTTTATAGGATGCCACCTGGACACAGCCTCCCTCATTGTTTCCTTCCCTCAGAGAGAGTTCACACTGTGGGAAATTCTGTTCAAAACCTGCTTTACTTTCTATTTCAACCAGTGGTCCTAGTCCTTTGGCCCTGGAGTTGATGGTTTATACTGTTCTCATGGTACCTACGGCCCAGTTCCACATGAGAATACTGCAATGCCTACTCAGAGCACAGTGTTGACAGGTAACTGATCATCTTTCTGCACTCATTTACTTGGCTACCAGGAGAGCATGGCAGGAGCTTAATGCATCTGAAAGTTATTATTCATATTTGAAAAAAAAAGTAATAATAATAACAACTCATTTGCAAATTCAAGATATGTTGGGGGTTGACTCTTCACCCCCTTGGTTTTCCTGGGAAAACCCTTTGTGATGCTACTTGCTTCAGTGATGGTGACCACAGATGCTTCCTCTTTGGGATGGTGTGTCATTATGAGGAGAGGATGGTCCAAGGTACAAGAACACAAGAGGCCAATCATCAGATTGATATTCTAGAGATGAGAGTAGTCCTCCTTGTGCTTCAGGAATTACAAAGCTTCTTGCCCCCTCAAGGGGGTTTCCATTGAAACTGACAACATATTGGTAGTTTGCAACATCAACAAGCAGGGATGAACCAGGTTCTACGTCATACTGAGAAGTCAAGAGACTGTAGCAAAGAGCAATCACTTCACATTGCTTCTTGATAGCAATCTTCATCCCCATAAGGAAAAAATGTGTTGCCTACATGCTCAGCAGACCCATTCTGTTGTCTCATGTGTGGATTCTAAATCTGGTCGTGACACATCAGATATTCAATTGTTGGTCTGTACTTGCTTTGATATTTTTGCCTCTCCAGACAACATCAGATACAGAAACTACTTTGCCCTGATTCCCTCATAGGGGTAGTCCCCTTGGACCGTGACCACCCAGGTTACTTTATACATTTCCTCCTCTTTCCCCAGCATTGAGATTTATTCAAAAGACAATCAGATGAAAAGCTATACTGATTCTCATCACCCCTTATTGGCCCAGGAAGGCTCATATCAGAGAACCCCCCCCCCCGGCTATTAGATCTTCTTTCTCACCCTTCTGGGTTGCCTCATCCATATTTGCTTGACCTCAAGTTAATCATATGGTTTCTCCACTTCAAATGATGGCCTAAGATGCTTCTCTGTCTCAGGATGTGGTACATATTCTTTCTGCATTCCAGAAAGAGTCTACTATGTGGTACAACATAGCAAATGGAAACGTTTTTCAGCTTGGGAGCCTCTCAAGGAATAGACCCTTCTAATGTGTCTGTTTCACAGGTACTTCTTTTCATTTCACAACTATTCAGTTCAGGTTCCTGTTTCTCTTCCATGAAAGTATAAGGAGCTACAATCTCCAACTCCTGCCAAGGTACTGACTCCCATTGTTTAACATCTCATAGGTTGTGTAAAGCCTTTCTCAAAGGAATCTTTCTACTCTGTCCCTGATCAGATAACTAGTTCTTCTGTGGGACCTCAGTTTTGCTCTCAATGCTCTGACAAAATCTGCCTTTGAGCCAGCATCTTTAGCTTCCTAAAAATCTTTCTTGGAAGACCTTGTTTCTCATGGCTGTAACCTCAACCAGGAGAATTTCTGAGTTGCATGTGCTGTCCTCTTCAATACATTACTTGGTGTTTCATAAGGACAGAGTCTCATTATGCACAGATCCTTAATTTCGTCCATAGGTGGCATCTAATCTAAACATGCACTTTTACCTACTAGTATTTTTCCCATTCATTCAAACAGTGGGAATACTTAATTCACACTATAAGTATTCATTGACAGCTAGCATTTAACCTATACAAAACTTTAGAAAGATACTCAACTCTTTGTGCCTTTTGCTACAAATAAACTTGGTTCCAAAGTTTCCAAGGTCACTTTATCCAGATGGATCTCTGTATCACTTTTGTTTATTCTACCAATAACTTTCCTTTGACATGCTGATCTAAAGTTCATACTACAAGGCCTGTGGCCACTTCTGCTGCCTTCTACAGAAATTCCACAGCTGTTGAAACTTTTGCAGCTGCAGTTTGATTTGCGTTGCATGCCTTTGTGAAACATTACAAATTGGATGTCATTTCAAGATTTTGGGCTTCCTTTCCTCAAAGGTCTCCTGTCATGATGCCACCCAGCTATTTGGTAGCTAGGGATTCTAACCCATCAGTTGAATTGAACAGGCAGCATGAATACGATGCAAATTTACCATAATGCTAGATCCTTTCATCCACATCTGTCTGATACAACAACTATCACTCTGTCCCCCTTCCAGTTATTAGCTCAGAATGACATGAGGGATCTTGCACCCTCTTCTAGAGGTTCTATGGCTCTCTTTCTATTAGGCACCAAACTCAGTCTGAGGCAGCTCCACCTATAGGTGCATTGTGGGCATGGAAAAATTAAAAAAGTTTAAGGTTGGAGCACTAATTTTTCTGGCTTGGATTCATCAAGTGTTTCAAGGCCCCGTCAGTCATATCAGACAAAAGTTGATGAAAGGTGTGAGGATATTAGATATTGTTATCTGTGCTAGCATGACTGGCTGAAGTTAAGTAAATAATTGTAAATCATCCTGTGTTACATATGCCAGCATGACTAGCTATAATTTGTAAATAGGTTTATGTCTTTTGATTATCACTATGATTTATGCAATATGTCTGGATGTCAATCAGTGTTCTTCTGGCTGACAAATGTACATGTTTTTTTAAAAGAATTCTGAATGTACTGTATGTTATGCCACAATGTGATGTCATGGTGTGCCAGAGCTGGGAGAACAGAATCTTCACAGCAGCTGTTTGTTTACTTTTCAAAGTCTGATAAGAGAGAGTAGAGTTCTCATAGCAGCTTCCTACTACTTAAAAAAAAATCTGCTATAATGCTATGGTGAATAACCTTCCCATACATGTCAAGCAGAGCACCTCACTAGCCCTCTTCAAGAGAAATGTTGATGAGTGGACGGGAAATAGAAAATTCACCCCAGGGATCACTCTAGTGGTTTTACTCGACAGAGGCATTGAGAACTAAGGTTGGGTGGCACGATGCTAGGGTAATCCTATGGGCTAGTCTTGTAAAGGCCCCAGGGTCATTAGCCTAGTACACACCTATGAATCTATGAACCTATAAAAGCAGGTTCTGAGTCAATTTTTCAGTAGTTGTTTTCCAGAGATGTTCAGCCATAATAGTTCAGTTGTTTCCAGAGTAGTTCCAGTCACTGAGGACAAACAACAACATGGAGTGTGGACCTAATTTCTCATCTTGCCGTGCAGAAGTAAGAGTATAATATTGCCTTGCTGAGCTATTTAGATTAGATAAGAACAGTTAATCTTCAGATAGTCAGGGAACTACAGCTAGTTAGTTAGAGATTTTCTAAAATCAATGTGAATTCTATCCTACAGAATTATTTTCATATTTCCTGTGTGTGAAACTCTGATGTTTATCAAAACTATAATAGATTGTTAAGCTGTCATTCTTTTTCTTTTTTTCTATTATAGTAATTCTGTTTATTTATTGCGTACTAAAATTAATATATTCTCATTCATGTGCAATTCCAATCACTTCCTTATGTGCAATATCACCCAATCTCACCTGTGTTTAGTGTACTTTTCTTTTCATGTGTCAGTCATCTAGTAGTCAGTGTTATTCAGTGTATATAAATAGTGTACAAGCATGTGTGTCAGCTACCAGGATGTTTTTTGTACTATAGTTATTGTTTATTCTTTAATACCTGTCATGTCTGTCTTTTTTTTTTTTGTTTGTTTCCTCCTGTAAAAGAGTTGGCACTTGAAATTTCATTTAGGTAGTACTTGTGTTTCCTAAATGACAGTAAAGTTTCTTTGACTCTTTGAATCTCTTATCCCTCTCTCTAGGCATTAACATACCTTTTATTACATTGTCATGAATATTCCACTAGTAATACCCCTTTGGAAGCAGTGCTGCGGTGGTACCACAGTGTAACAGAGCTTTTGAAATGTGGTGCACCCAAGAGTGTGCTTATTAGACGCAGATTACTGTTTCCAAACAGCAAACACAGAACCAAACCCACACTACTCAACTGTAGAACGAACTCCCAGAAGTGCCCACACCAACCCTTGGTCAGAAAACACGGATTCTGCCCAAAAAACAAATTGAACACACAAAGACGAAGACAAGAAAGATGCAGTCAGAATCTCATAGGAAGTCCATCATGTTTATTCAAGCCATCAAAGCGCAGTTCCAGATATATAACAGTCCACAGCACACAGGATCCGAGGCCAAATAATCCAACAGCAGGCAATAAAATCAAATTTCTTTTAATTCCAAAAACAGCACACGTAGTCGGTTCTAAATAGAACAGCAACACAGATAAGCCAAGCGCTTTCACCCAGTATATTACTAGGCTTTCTCAAGGCAACAAACAGAGCTATCCATTACACATCAGTTTTAAATAACTAGTACAATTAAATGGTAACTTCACCCATCAATTAGAAGTTAATACCTTTGATAGTGTTGTGTTAAAAACATAGTACAAAGAGAAACAGTTTCTCAAGTTGAATATATATGTTTGTGTAAGAAATACTTCTTAATATAGTCAATAATGGTAATAATACCCTGCAAAGTGCCTTATCAGTGCAAAATTCATAAAAGTACATCATAAATTAAAATAAAATTTAAAATTTGAAATGATTAATTATTGTTACAAGTTGGAATTAAAATTAAATCACATTTCTTATTCCAAAAACTAAAATAGATAGATAAATGATAAATAAATCAAACTTTTACAGTGACATTGTAAAAAATAGGGAGCTTTCTGACTAATGTCACAACACAAACACACAGTCTTACACAAACATATATATTCAACTTGAGAAACTGTTTCTCTTTGTACTATGTTTTTAACACAACACTATCAAAGGTATTAACTTCTAATTGATGGGTGGAGTTACCATTTAATTGTACTAGTTATTTAAAACTGATGTGTAATGGATAGCTCTGTTTGTTGCCTTGAGAAAGCCTAGTAATATACTGGGTGAAAGCGCTTGGCTTATCTGTGTTGCTGTTCTATTTAGAACCGACTACGTGTGCTGTTTTTGGAATTAAAAGAAATTTGATTTTATTGCCTGCTGTTGGATTATTTGGCCTCGGATCCTGTGTGCTGTGGACTGTTATATTCTTGGTTTATTTTGACTTTCGCAGTTCCAGATATACAAATTATTGTCTTCAGGGATATCATCAGTACAGCTTAGGAGGAATGAATTGTTGTGAATATTGAAAGTTTCTGCTCTGAATTCTGTATTACTTTCCTAAAATGTATGTACCTCACCACACAACTTCTCTTCTCTTGTTCTTTGCCTTCAGTTCACCCCCTCCACTATCTATTGCCTTACAAGTCTCTGTTAAGTGTGATTCTCCAAATCCAAAAACAACAATGATGTTATTTAGTCCAGTCTTGCCTACATTCTTACCCGTGGGTTCAAAGCTGAACCTCGGATCTGACTCGGCCATACTCTAGCTCGAAGTCTTTCAATTGTCTGGGCTAAGAGGTATCCCGTGCTGCACTGCTCCCTTTCCCCAGATCTCATTTGCTGCTCATAAAGCTCAGACGTGGTCTCGCTCTTGGCCGTGACTAAGTATAACCTTTTGTCTTCTTTGACCAAATTTGTTGCTCCAAAAGCTATTTTCATAGCTAGGTGTGTGTGTTCTTGGTTTGTGGAAGCCTGATATCCTAGAGATCTTGAAGCAGAGAGGCAACTGGCCCTCTGAATACCCCTCCAAGGAGGAGTCAGTGTTCCTGAAGGCCTTTGGGGCCTAACCCTCCAACTCCTGGGTTTCTCCACCCTTCGACGAACTCCTGGATCTGGTTTGTCGAAGGGTGTGGGAAACCCCTGACACTGTGGAACCAGTCCCCAGGAGACCTAACAAATTTCTGTCCACCCCCGCTGAAAAAGAGTTTCTCACAAAGGGCATTCCAGTAGATGCCATGGTGGCAGCGGCCACCAAGAAGGAACTGGCTGAGACTTCATCTACTGTCCATCCCCCCAACAAGGAGGCTAGGACCATGGACCAGTATGGGAAGTGTATGTTTTCTTCAGCGGCCTTTACTCTCCGGTCGCTGAAGTACTTGTCACATTTTACATGGCTCCAAAGAGATCTCCTGAAAGAGCTTGGAGATTCTCTGCAGGGTAACGTTTCTGTCGCAGTGGCTCAGAAAGTTAACACTCAGATGTCTACCCTAAATTCTATTGCTAACTCCTCCATGAGGCTGATCTCTTACGCAGCCAAAGGAGCGAGTAGGGCAACGAGTTCCGGAGTTTCTCTCAGAAGGCACTCCTGGATGCGCCTCTGTAATTTCGCAGTGGCCTTCAAGTCTACATTCACCAACGCCCTGTTTGATGGTTCCTCTTTATTCAGAACCAAGGTGAAGGACACTCTCACTAGGTGCAAGCAAGAGGGAAAAATTCTGTCTGCTGTGGGAGTCCATTTTTCCATGCCTTCTAGACCTTATCCCAATGTCCAGAAGAGTGGGAAAATGTGGTTCAAGAAATCGCAGAGGTTTTTTCATGACGCACAAAGTGATTCCCCCTCCAGAGGCAGGGGAGGGGGTGGTAACTCAGGTAGATGCCGCCCTAGAGGGAGAAGAGGTCCCTGTAACCAGGGAGATTGTGACTCCTTTCATGGTTCTCCCTACCAGCGCTCCTGATGGGAGGCCCAACTGTGTGTCTCCAGAGCCAGTCGGGGTCACATTTCACTATACCCAGAAGCCTGGCAAGACATCACCCAGGACCAATGGGTATTAAAAATAGTTTCCGGAGGATATCACATTCCCTTCTCTTCTCCTCCCTCACCGATCAAAAGAATCCCAGATGTTCCACCCAATCAAAAGGATTCTGCAGCTTCAGAGTTATAAAGCTGCTAGAAAAAGGAGCCATCCAGCATGTCCCCTCAGACCAGATCGGATTAGGGACTTACTCCAGATTCTTTTTGGTGCCAAAAAGAACAGGGAACCTGAGACCCATCTTGGATCTCAGCCATTTGAACCCCCACGTGAAGAAGTCAAAGTTCCGAATGGTCACATTGCAATCTATTCTCCCACTGTTGGGAAAAGAAGTGTGGATGTGCTCCATCGACCTCAAGGATGCTTACTACCATATAAAGATGGACAGGGCAGTCATCTATGCTTCCGACTGGGAACCAGTCATTTTCAATTTTGTGCTCTGCCCTTTGGTCTCACCACAGCCCCCAGGGTGTTCACCAAATGTATGGCAGTGGTGATGACTCACTTGAGATGTCAGGGATTCCAAGTGTTTCCGTACCTGGATGACTGTCTCCTTTCTGCCACCACCAGGCATCTGCTACTACAGACCAGAGATGCCACTATCAAGCTGTGTCAACAACTGGGTATCACTCTAAACTGGGAAAAGTCTGCCTTGTTGCCCTTGCAGCGTGTCACCTTTATAGGCGCCAAGTTCGAAACCGTGCTCATGAGGGTGTTTTTACCACAAGAAAGGATTCAGGGTTTGCAACAACAGGTATATGCGTTGCTCCCTCTGAAAAAAGTAAAGGCAAAAATGGTTCTCAAATTGTTAGGGACGATGGCTGCAACAACTATGCTGGTTCCTCTGGCGAAGCTACACATGAGGCTCCTTCAGTGGCTGCTCTTCGCCCAGTGGTCTCTACAACATCTTCCGCTTTCTCATCTTATAATGATCACAGACAAGTGCAAGCAAGATCTACGCTGGTGGCTTCACACCAGCAACCTCAATGCAGGAAAGCCCTTCGTCCCATCCCCTCCTTTTGTCACAGTGACCACGGTTGCCTCCTAGATTGGCTGGGGGGGGGCATTATCTCAGCAGGACAGTCCAAGGCATGTGGCAGGAACACGAGATACATCTGCATATTAATATCTTGGAGATGAGAGCAGTGCTACTAACGTTGCAAGCACTTCAGAGCTTTCTTCCTCTCAGGACAATTGCAATCCACTCAGACAATATGTCGGTGGTATGGTATCTGAACAAACAGGGAGGAACCTAGTTGTACCCCCTTTGCAGAGAGGCCATTCGAGTGTGGCAGTGGGCAGTGTCTTCCCAATGTTTTCTTGTAGCAACACACATTCCAGGGAAGTCCAACGTGATCGCTTACAGGTTGAGCAGAGCTATTCTGATGCCTCATGAGTGGTCCCTGAACAGTCAGGTTGCGGAGAAGATTTTCTGCAGATGGGGTCAGCCTTGCTGTGACCTATTTACCAGTCCCCTCAATACCAAGTGCAGCAGCTACTTCACCCTTATCTCCCCTCAGAGGGAGTCACCCAGGGATGCTGTTGTTCATGATTGGCCCTCCGGTCTACTTTATGCCTTCCCGGCTGTTCCTCTGCTGACAATGGTTATTCAGAAAGTTATGTCCTTGCAAAGCAGAATGATTCTGATTGCTCCACACTGGCCTCTTCAAATTTGGTTCCTCTTTCACCATCCCTGTCTCATGGACTACCCCTGGATTCTGGACCCACAGCCAGATCTACTGACTCATATGTCAGGGCAGTTCCATCGCTCTCTTCAGACCCTCCGGTTGACAGCCTGGCTACTCCAGTTCCATCACTAGTCAGGCTTCATCATTTTTCCCCGGAAGTGGTTCATATTCTGTCTTCTTCCCATAAGCCTTTGACCAGAAAGATTTATTCCAGTAAATGGAAAAGATTCTCCATCTGGGCTTATGCAAGACAAATTGATCCTTATACAGCTCCACTTTCTTCAGTTCTGGAATTTCTCTCCATGCTTTTCAATCAGGGGTCAGCAGCTGCAACCATTAAAGTCCAGTTGGCGGCTATTTCCACTTTTCATGTCACTAATGAACCAAGTCTAATGGTACATAGACTTTGTAAGGCATTCTTGAAGGGCACTATGCTGCTTCGCCCTCCAGTCTTTGACCCGGTCATGCCTTGGGACCTAAATCTTTTGCTACAATGTCTCACTTCATCCCCCTTTGAGCCTGCAGCTACTTGTGAATTGAAATATTTGACTTGGAAGACAATCTTTTTGGTAGCCATCACTTCAGCTAGACATGTCTCGGAGCTCTAAGCTTTGTCAATCAGACCACCTTACTTGATATTTCACAAGGACAGGGCTTCTCTCAGACCAAACCCTTCCTTTATGCTGAAAGTGGCTTTGGTTAGTAATCTCAACCAATCCATTGAACTGCCCATATTTTTTCCAGAGTTTTCTAATAAGGCAGAATTTAAATTTCACCAGCTGGATGTTCATAGACAGTTGCATTTTTATTTGCATAGAACGAAGGATCTTAGAAAATCGGATCAGCAATTTGTCTCATTTTCAGAAAATAGGATTGGGTCTCCTGTTTCCAAAGTGACCTTGTCTAGATGGATCTCTAGTTGTATTTCTTTCATTTATGCCTCAGGTGGTGAGGAGTTACCATTTAGAGTGAAGGCTCATTCTACCCGATCGATGTCTACCTCTACAGCATTTCAGGCCAGGATGTCTATGGATGATATTTTGGGCTACCCAATTGTTTTCAATCAAATGTTACATAGCTCATTTAAGTCCTGTCTTCTTTTAAACCTCATTCCTCCCCTGTATGTATTGTTCCCACAATTCCCATTTTTTCCTACGTAGTCTGCTCCTACCTTTTTCTAAAGATCTGCGTTCCAGTTGTTCTATCTCTGTTACTATATTCACTATTTCTAATACAGTTGGTATAGATTCTGATTTCCATTTTCAAGTAATTGCTTTTTTGGCAGCCACTGTAATTAGAGATAGCAAAGCCTTACCATGTCTAGGCAATTACGGTAGATTATTAGTGATGTATAATAGGCTTCCACGGTGGAGCAGCGGTAGCATTGCTGCCTCACAGCAAGAGGTTCTCCCGTTCGATTCCCGGCTTGGGTTGGGAGTGCCTTCTGTGTGGAGTCTGCATGTCCTCCCCATGGTCGAGTGGGTGTTTGAAAGACATGCGTTGAATGGGCGTGCCTTCGTTGAAGGTTGGGTGTCGGGCTGGCAACTCAACACCATAAAAACCAACTGCCAATCATTAGCGGACTGGAGTTCCGCTGTGGTGACCCCTAACTGGGAAAAGCCGAAAGACAAACAACAACAACAGCAATTAGTGATGTATAATGTTTGCAACTGGGAATGTGTCAGTATGGTTTGTGATGCAAAATGCTTGCAACAAGGATTATGTCGGTGTGGTTTGTTTTCATTTATATAAATGTATGATTGCTTATGTCGTAAGTGATGGTTTAATAAAGATGTTTCTTATTAAAAAAATGGGGTCAGGAATTTAATAATTTATGTAATGTTGCTTAGGTTATATGATATATAGCAATATATGTGAAGCATAATGTTTGTTCATTTTAACTTGTTAATACGGTTTGATTACTTGTACATAAATGTAAATATACCTATGTCACAAGTGATAATTCAATAAAGGTGATTAAAAAAAAAGAATACTGTGTTTTAATAGCAATGCAATAAAGTGGTCTAAATAGTCTTTGCTTCCAGCCTTAGAAAGTTCAACATCAGCCTATATGGCTCAAGTTTCCTTGCATAGAATAAATTCCATATAAATCAGTCTAACAGAGAATTTGTGTAATAGAAATAACTTCCTGACTGGAAAAAGAAAAACTGGCACGAAACACTCCACAGTATTCAACAACTCTCCATTTAGTTGCTCTAAACAAACTGCTGAAACCATAGTTACAATGAGAGTACCACCAGCTAATTAGCATTAACTTAATTGTCACATTGAAGTGCTTTATCACAAATTAACATTGCTCTTCTACCTGTGGTTGCTACTGCTGCTGTCATAATCAACCTACTCTCATTTGCTTCTGAATCCCTGATCACTGTTTTTTAATGAAACAGAGACTGAATGCAGTCTTTAAAACTCTACCAGGGATATTAATTTTAGTTCAGAAAATCAGAATGAAACATTCTTTCAGTAATTTGTGCATCTGTCTGTCTCACAGTATCACCAAATCATCTGCATGTTAATGCTAGGTATGCCTCAGTTAGAGGGATGCAGCCTCTACAGAAGCAAGGAGGGAATGTCCAGCAAATACTACTGCTGCTAAGGAGCCAATGTGAGCAACACACCTTAGTCAAAAAAGTAAGAGAGAAAATTGTCTTTCCCAGGTATGCAAATCTTAAGTAGTTTGCAAAAACTGTAAGCAGGTTGCTCAACCATGTAGTTCTCCCAGTTCACCCTTTAAAAAGTATATTTGTGTCCATTCGACTGGTTAACAAATAACTAAATAAAAATAAAATAAAATGTAGAGAAAGTAGGAAAGGAAGAGGCTTCAGATAGCACAGTTTACAGTAGACACTACATTTTTCAGTTACAGGTTTGAAAAGCAGCAGCAGTCTGGAAGAAAGGGGTCAGCAGCATATTTAAATCATTTGCTTTTATTATGGCACTTCTTATGAAGCCATGATGGTACAGGGGTAGCGTTGTTACCTCACAGCAAGAGGTTCTCCTGTTTGATTCACGGCTGGAGTGCCTTCTGTGTGGAGTCTGCATGTCCTCCTGGTGGTCGAGTGGCCTTTGAAAGACATGCGTGAATGGGTGTGCCTTTGCTGAAGGTTGGCCATTGGGCTGGCAACTCGGCACCATAAAAATCGACTGCCAGTCATTAGCAGACCGGAGTTCTGCTGTGGTGACCCCTAACCGGGAAAAGACAAACATGGCACTTCTTCATTTCAGAATACACCACCTTCAATGCCAAGCACTTTTTCCTCTCCAGTGCCTCCAGAACATCCATGCACAAAAAACAAAAAATAAAGTATTTAACGCTTACTCTGAACATAAAAAAGGAAGGTTGTTAGATGCTTTGATTTTGTATGTGCAGAAGAATACTGAAAAAAGCATATGCCCCAAAGAGAAAAACAAAATGGTATTTTAGCAATTTAAATAACCATATTATTATTCAGTTAGTTAAGCTGCTTATATAGTTCTCCTGCCAACTCTGTTACTTTTGCTACATGTTCACATTGATACACACTAAGTGGTTGAACCAACTGCCACGAATAAACATTCTCCATCAGTTCTGCTGGAGAATAGTACAATATTTCAAATGTCATGCATATACTTCCCACATGCAAACACTACACCCATTACAGCTCTTTCTCATCGAGTGCCCCAGTGCTGCAGCATGGATGTCTGGTTATGTTGCTTAACCGTCACTCAGCTTAAGGGATGTCTGTCTGGCCCTCCCTTCAGGCTGGCCACTCAAAATGATATAGCTCTCTTTGTTCCCATGCTATAGTCTTTACAAGCAGGTCAGCAGCATATGGTACAGAAAGATATATTTCAGTGAGAGAGAATGCAGGTTGCTGTTATATATAAAATCACTCATTTGTTCACAATCAAATGGGTTCACAGGTGTTTACTAGACTAACAACCACAAGGGCCTTTTTAAGCCTAGCCATGCATCCAAATCTCCAACAAGTTCTGATATCCTTGATAAGTGTAAGCATGAGCCTGGGAGATGAACCATTTACAGGTTACCTGTGTCCCTTGGATACATAGGTGTCAAACCAGGGATGAATTTCCAGTTTCCTATCCAATTGTCCAAGTTGCACTTGAATTGGGTTAGGGAGGAACTCTGCTTCACATGGATGAGGAGCCTGTTTCATAGACGGAGTAGTCTCTGAGATACATACCTATCCCTCCCGCATGACCTATTTATATTAGAGGCAAGGTTTAAGTCTTTAGAATGGGTAATTCTGGTGCTGTTTGTTTTGTGGATATGCAGGAGGTCCAACAGAGTGGGGTCTGACAATGCCCTGTATGCCAGGCATAGATCTTCCCTCAAAAGCCTGTAGGAAATAGAATACAGGGATATGGCTTGAGGTGATCTGCATATGACATTTTACTTACTGTATTCTTTTAGTGAGGAACCTCTGTGGGCATTCCAGTTGTTGGATATGCCTGGTTAGGTACATACCAAAGGGGACATTGTACTCAATGATAGGTCTGATGAATGCTGAATACAGTGGAACAATGAATTCCTTGGACTTCGATGCCATACCTTTGTTTATAATTTGGGCAATGTAGAATGATTTTGTTGCTTTTGTGTCTGGGACACGAATAAAGAGTATTTCTGGGTTCTGTTCAAGCAGCTTTATTTTATATAAACACATTACTGTTGTTGACTATTGACTGTAACTTAAGTAACTTGTGTACAAACTAACAACTGTGATCATGCATGCTCACTCCCTGGCTGCTTCTTCAAAATAGTACTAGGGTATTGCACATGTGTGGGCTATATACATGCACGTACAGCCTTACATGCTTCTTAAAGATATGGCACACACTTTACACTATGATCTACATCCTCCCTCTTTGAGAAATAGATCATGCAATTGTTATGAGACTGTTTGGCATGCAGAAATCACAGGTTACCTATAGTCTTGCATTATACAATATTAAATATACATGTATGTACAATCAAGTCCACATTGCTGCATATTTCACACTTGGTTTAAATACTCATCCATATCGTGTGACATAAAACTGGGTATTAGATTTAGCAACTGGAACAGTTTCTGTAAAATGGTTGACCTGTGGAATGTTAGAATCACTTTCTGAAATGGAGTAATTTTGAACATATTCTGGTCTGGAAACAGTGTCTGACTCACTCTTCGATTTAGAGTCTGCATCATCAATGTTATGATTGCAATGATGATGATGATTCTGATACAGGAAGAAGATATTTGCGATCCCTCCTGTACTGCACTTCTTTGGAATGTACCAAGTAAGATCTTGGAGTGGCACAGATGCCTGTAATCTGTCCTATTTGATCAAAACCTTTTGTTGTATGGATTTGTACCGTCTCTTCTTCCCTCAATGGATGACGTAATCTGCTCAGTCTATCTTAAATAGATTTCTGGTTATTACTCTTCTTAAACAATTGAGCCTTGATGGTTTTAGTGTTCTTAGATTTAGGCTGCAACAAACTTGAAGATATAGGGAGCATACTTCTAGTTTGCCTGGAAAGTAGTCTTTGAGCAGGCGAGTCAAGAATATCTTCATGAGGTATGTTTCTGAGATTAAGCAAATTTAAGAGTACATCAGTATTTTCACACTTTGACCTCTCAAGTAATTGCTTTGCACTCTGCACTGCTCGTTCAGCTAGACCATTGGACCGAGGATATTCCGGACTACTAGTGACATGTACAAAGTCCCATTCTTTTGCAAATTTCTGAAACAACTGGCTAGTAAATTGAGTACCATTGTCAGAAATAACTTTGTGTGGACTACCATGAACTGAGAAATGACATTTCAACTTAGTAATAACAGCAATTGAGGTTAGGTTAGGTAGTAGATCAATCTCAAACCAATTTGAATAAGAATCTACCAGAACTAAGTAGCGTTGATTGTTCCACTCAAAGATATCAGTTGCCAAAGCAGACCAAGGTAGTTCAGGAATTGGGCTTAGCTGAAGTGGTTCTCTATGCAAATGCGTTCTAGTACTATTGCATACTGAACAAGAAGAAAGAACTCCATCAATGTCTTTTGGTAATGCAGGCCAAAATACTAATTAGCTTGCTCTTCTCTTAGTGGATGTGGACTCTTGGTGACTACGATGCAAAATCTGGATATATTCATGTTGTAAGGATGCAGGAACAGCAATTTTAGGTCCTTTGAAAATAATGCCATCTTCCATCAACAATTCATCTCTGTAAGGAAAATACGTTTGTACTTCAGGTGATGCACTAGATTGCTTTGACAGCCATCCAATATTAATACAGTGATTGAGCTTCTGCAAAATTGGATCAGTCTGAGTGTGATTTCTTAACTCATCAAGTCTAGTAGTAGAGAAATTACACATGTCTCTGTGTTAAGCTGTTATGCTGTAATTTTATGAGATCTGGATAAAGTATCAGCCAGATAAAGCAATTTGCCTTTAGTGTAGACCATTTTGAATCTTTATAATCTCGCTGGAGCAGAATGCATAGGCTTCTTTAGAATAGTAACTAGATGTTGATGATCAGTTTCAATCTAAATAGCTCAACCATAAATATAATTATGAAACTTGGTGCATGCAAATACTATTACCAAAAGTTCCTTCTCAATTTAAGCATACTGCATCTCAGTTTGTGTTAGTGTTCTAGATGCATAGGCTATTGGTCTGCCCTCTTGAAGTATAACTGCACCTTGACCAAATTTTGAAACATCACAGGAAAGAGCAACTGGCTTGTTCACATCATAGTATCATAATGTAGGTGGGGTATCAATTTTCTGCTTAAAGTCTTCAAATGCCTTCTGGTGCTGTTCCAGTCATGACCATGCAACATTTTTGTATGTGAGCTCTCTTAAAGTTGCTGTCAACTCACTGAAGTCTGGTATAAATTTGCCTAAATAGTTGACCATGCCCAGAAAACACTGTAAATATTGTACATTATCTGGTGCTGACATTTCAGGAATAGCTGCTTGTTTGGTCGGAGTCTGATCTCAGACCTCTACTTGTAAACAAACTGACCTATGTACATAACTTCTGAAAGTCTGAATTTGCACTTCAGAGCATTGAGCTTCAAGTTTACTTCACTTGCTCTGTCTAGGACTTTCCTGAGATTTCTGTCATGCTCTGCTTCACCATTGCCTCCAACCAATAGGTCATCTACTGTTATGGCATAGGGATAACCCGAAAAAAAATTGTTCCATTGAATGCTGGAAGTCTTCACTTGCAGAATTTATTCCAAATGTCATCCTTAGGAATCTGTATCTGCCAAACAGAGTATCAAAAGTAGTTGGAAATGAGGATTTGAGATCCAGCATCACTTGCCAAAATTAACTCTTTACATCCAAATCAGAAAATACAGTTGCATTCGGTTTTAGAGCTACAACCTTTTCAGCTGTGTGCATTAGGTGATACAGTCTTTTTAATACTTTGTTCAAATCTCTTGGGTCAATGCATATTCTGATTTCATCTGTGTCTTTTTTGTGAGCGGCTACCATGGATGGTTCTGTGACTGGACAAATCACACCTTGCTGCACCATTTTATCCAACTGAGCCTTAACGGTATCTTGCATAGCTATCAGAATTCATCTTGCTGGTCTGACTATTGAGTGACCTCTGGGTCTGACTTCTCGGAATATCCAACTGGAAGTTTGCCTAACTTGTCATCGAAAACATCAGCATACTCTGAGAAAATGGCTTCTGCAAAATTAGAACTTGGGAAATGCACTTATGTGATGAACTTCTTTAGCAAAAGAAAGCAAACTCATTCTTAAACTATCTTTGAGACCCAATAAAGATTACAATGGTCTTCGGACTACATAGAAGAACAGGTTGTAACAGTTCTCGGCCAAATAACATGAAAGTATCATTCGGTTTGAATCACTTCACCTCCATAAGCAACAAGTCTCGCACTAATGGTTTTCATTGAGTTGTTCCTTAGTCTCACTCTAGCAAATGTGTCTGCTGATATAACATTACACTTTGAACCAGTGTCTACATTAAACTTTGTGGATCTTCCATTAATCTGGACAGTACAAAATACTTCACATCTTGTTAATAAGTTCACTGCATCAACTCTTTCACCAAGCACTGATACACCATCTAAATAGAAAGTTGACTGCTTTGGCTCTACTTGATCAACTTGCTTCTTTGTGCGACCTTTCTTTACAACTGTGTGAGGCTTACTTGATTTGCAAAACTTTTGGAAATGGTTCCATTTTTTAAACTGACACTGCTGACCAAATGCTAATCACTTCTCTCTTTTAAACTCATGATTCGCACCATAATTGCTAAAGTTAACAGTAAAGCTAGATTTGAGTTTTGCTGATTCTTGTTTATACTGCACTGAGCAGGTGCTGGAGCTTGCATTTTTCTTAGAACTTTCTAGAAAGCCGCATGGCTTCTTTGAAAACCCTGTAGCTGCCATGTGCTTAGGCCTGCTCTTGTTTGCCATGTGTTGCATACTATCTACATGTGCTCTGGAGCCAACTGAAACCATGCTCTTGTCACTCGCAAGCATGCTTGTGTGCTTTTCTGTCATCTCATGGAGTTGTAAAATCTCTATAGCCTTGCTCAGTGTTAAATCACTGTCACAACGTAAAATATTTCTCACAGCAGCACTGTTAATACCACATACAAGCCTGTTCTTTATCAGCTCATCTTTTAAATCACCAAACTGACACGTTTTAGCTCTGTTTCTCAAGTCAGTTATATACACTGCAAATATTTTCGCTGGTTTCTGATCTCTTGTGTAAAACAAATGCCTCTCTAATGTAATATTTGTCTGGGGATTACACATTTCTCTGAACTTGTGCTTCAAACACTCGGGGTCTTCCCTTGATTCAGCTTGTACAACAATATGGCAGTCTGCATCTTCTCCTTTATATACTGCTGGTGTGTACACAAATGAACGCTCTCTTTTTATGGCCTCTGACACTGCTAGGTTTAGCAAAACAAATGTCCTTGTGCATGCATCTCTGTCTGCATAAGCCAGTTGTATAAAAATATTGTACTCTTGCTCAAGTATTCTCCAGTTCTCTGCAATATTCTGATCAAATACAAGTGGTAGGGGGTTTCGAAATCTCCCATATTAACGCATACCAGCAAAAGGTTTTGCAAATAAGCATAAATAGAAACACATGCATATATGCCAGAACTAATGCCAGTAATTGTTCAATGCCTTTGTACTCTGAACTTAAACATTTTTTGGGCTTTTTGGAATTATGTGAATAAACAAACTTGTAGTGCTTTTGAATAACTGGACTTTGCAAAATATACTTTTCGGGTGTTTTGGTACTTTTGAAATGTCGTGGTAAGGGTGAAAATGCTAAAGTCATTTATCATCATCTGCTAAAGTCATTTACCATCATTTTAAGAAACATTTGAGAACTTTACGATGCGACTGAATAATCCATGAGCACTGTAATGTTGTCTGATGCAAGAAAACACCTCTTAGTGTAAGAAACATGTCAAGCAACTGCACAATGCGAATAAATTGAACATTTGTTGCCTTAAGAGCAATAACTTTTCAAAGTAATTGCACTTTGTGGACAACTGCATGACGAACACTGAAATGTCCTCAAAATCGTGGTACCTTACTAGGCAACTCTCTACAGTACAAGAAGCACTCTGTAATGGCAGCACGTTGTGAATCGACACATCCAGCACAAGAAACGTTTCAAAATGGTTATACTTTGACTGTATTACACAAAATAGTTGCATTTTTCACACAATAAACTCTTCAAAATATATGCACTGTAATAAGCACACAATGTAAGCACTTTTACACACTTTGAGATACTTCGAATAACTCTTGTTATGCCCATGATACAATACGAAGTCCTAGTTATGCCCAAATACATCACTTTGCCAAAACACATACAGTCGCCTTGCTTTATTTTGCTTAATGTGCCCCTTTTCTTTTCTTGTTATATTCATTTTGCTCACTAAAGCCCTTTTCACACCCAATATACTTTTCTTGTGCTCGGTTTACTCTAAACATGCCCAACTTTGCCTTGAACACACTCATTTTGCTTTAAACATTCTCATTTTTGCTTTAAATATACTCATTTTGCTTTAGTCGATCATTTCATCAAATACTTTTATCTTAAACGTTTTCTCTAGTTAACAAAGTTTTCATACTTTCTGCTTGCATGATAATGCAGTTTGTGTCCTTGTAATGCCCCTATATTGTCTTTTGTCTCGAATAAATAGTTCATGTTATTTCTCATTATCTTTGATTCTTTCTGGCTATGTTTGTGCACTTTTCTCTCTGTTTTACCTTCACTGTAGTCTTTGCACCTCATGGCTCCATATATTCTTCTCTTTACCATTTCGGTTCTGACACCATGTCACTTTCGTGTCTTGGACCTGAATAAAAGGTCTTCATGGGTTCTGTTCAAGCAGCTTTATTTTATACAAACACATTACTATTGTTGACTATTGACTGTAACTTAAGTAACTTATATACAGACTAACAACTGTGATCATGCATGCTCATTCCCTGGCTGCTCTTTCAAAATGGCACTAGGGAATTGCACATGTGTGAGTTATATATGTGCACGTACATCCTTGCATGCTTCTTAAAGATATAGCACACACTTTACACTATGATCTACAGATTTCCTGACAACTGTAGACATGTGATGGTCAAAGGCTAGATTATTGTCTATGTGTGTCCCTAAGTCCCTGACTACTGAGTCAACTTTAAGGGGTGTGTTGTCAATATGATAGTTACCAGGGATGGATGACTTCCCAAAGAATACTATTATGCATTTATTGGCATTTAATTTTAATCTGTGGCTCGGACACCAGTTGTTTGTCTGTGTCAGCCCCTCCTGGAGAACATTTGTATCAGTGTGAGATTCAATGACAGCTCCTAATTTGCAATCAGTTGCAAAATTAGTCAGCCAGAGAATACTGACATTGGCCTTGACGTCTGAGAAGTAAATGCCAAAAAGGAGCGGTCCAAGGTCTGATTCCCTGAGGGACTCCACTTGTGACTGGCCTCTTTGTAGAGGTAGACTCCCCAATTCTAACTTCCTGGGTCCTGACTGTGAGCCAGTTGGCTATCCACCAGGTGACATACAAATTTGTACCTAACCTCCTGAGTTTGTCAACAATGCACGAGTGGGGTATTGTGTCAAATGCCTTGGCCAGGTCAAGGTAGGCAGTATGAATGATTTTGCCTTCATACATTGCTTTCGTGATCTTCTCAAAGAAGTCCACCAAACTGAGTAGGCATGATCTGCCCTTGATGAAACCAAAGTGGGTTGGGTCCAGTGTCTGGAGTTTTTCTATATCTTTATTGATCATCTCCATGATAATTCTTTCCATGGCTTAACATATAAGACTACTGAGACTTATGGGTCTGTAATTTCCAGGGTCTGTAGATGGCCCACCTTTGTGCAGAGGGATGACTGTTGCCTTTCTCCATTCATGAGGCATGAATCCTGTTTAAGGCTACAGTTAAATAGTGATTCCAGAGGCCCTGATAGGTCATGTTTTATGCTGTTTAGAAGGCATCCTGGGATATTGTCTGGGCCCATTGATGCAGTGTTCTTGGTCTTAGAGAGAGCATTAAGGACCTGTTCCCTAGTGATAGTAGGGGGAGTTATATTTGATAATATTTGCAGAGGGAAGGTTGAGGGGGAGTGAGGGGTAAAGTTGGATCTGAATTTATCAGCCAGAAGGTTTGCTATATCTTCTGGCTCAGCATAAGTGTCTCTAATTGCAATGAGCTATGCACACAATTGTGTATTGCATTTGAGGTTGCAGACATAGCTAAAAAATGTGTTGGGGTTGTCCTTGGCCTGGGAGGTCAAACTTGCCACAAATTTGGCTTTGGTAGACATTATTTGTCCTCTGAGTTGTTTGTTTAGCTTGATAAGAGTGCTTTTATCCTGCTGGGTGCTGCACCTCCTAATTTTTGCCATGATTTTCTTCCTGCTGTTATATAGCCTGTTGATTTTGTGGTTCCACCAGGGTGGCTTATTTTTTGAGTTAGTTCTGTACTTCTTCCTGATGGGTACAGCTGACTGTGCAGCTATTAACATGCTTCTACAGGATCTCTGTGAACAATTCTGCATAGGCAGCAGTGTTCTCCAGCGTTTATGGGGGCTTGAAATTTTGCTAGGTTCTCACTTAATAGCAGGAGGTTAGCCTTAGAATAATTCCTGAATATTTGGAGTCTATATTACATCCTCAAAAACCCCTTTCAGCCAATGACTGTTCACTAAACAATAACCAGCGAAAACTATCTCGCTTGAATGGCCATTCCAGCAAACTTATTCCTAGGGGAGAAAAACGCTTGTCCAACCTAAAACCACACAAAATTTAAATCCCTTCAAAGTGGGGGGCTTTTTCCCCAGATCCCCTCAGTGTGTGGGGGGGCTGTGCTTCCCACATCCCCTAACTAAATATGCCAACTCTGACATCACATTACAGTGGGGAAAAGGGCATTTTTTCACCCTAGGAAAATATTCACTTAAATAGCCATTCGTGGGAGTTAGACTTTGCTGGTTATCATTTGGCGAAGAGCCGTTCGCTGAAAGGGGTTTTCATGGACGTGATATAGACCCGAATATTCCAGGTTTAGGTTGGGGTCCAGATTTTATTTTTACTTCAAAGGAGACCATTTTGTGGTCTGACCTTACCAGAGAAGGCATTACAGTAGGGGGTCTGCAGCACTGTCCCATCAGATCCAGTATGGTTGCACTCCTGATTGGTGTATTGACTATCTGGTCCAGGGTGTTTGTGTATACAAGATCCAGTAATCTCTGTGCATGTATGTTTAGTGTCATATAGGATTCCCATTCAATGTATGCATAGTCAATAAAATGGTGAAGTGGCCAGGGTATATGTGTGTGTGTGTGTGTGTGTGTGTGTGTGTGTGTGTGTGTGTGTGTGTGTGTGTGTGAGAGAGAGAGAGAGAGAGAGAGAGCAAGATACTCCTGACTGGTCTCTTATGTTGCAGAATGTCTTAAATTTTGCCTCATATTTGGTCTGATCCTCATAAAATGTGTGGGTTTCTGGCAAACATTGTGGGTTGCAATCTCTAAATAATGATAGCCATTTAAGTTTCAGACTTCATATTCTTCAGGTAACACATGCTAATGGAAACCCTGTTATTCCAGCCGCTTTTTAAATATATATTTAGTATTTGTGCCTAATTTTGTTCCTTTGTACTCCCAATCATTTTTGGCCTTGTCCCTGACTATTACACTCAGAGGCTGAAATATGTTATTGTGGGCATTAACATTGATTTAATCAGACATCTGAGGTGTGCACAATCAACAATAATTGCTGTACTTAGTGGGTACGTCTTTGTATGAGGGGTTATAAAGGATTCCACTGCTTCTGGCTGACAGCAATGAGCTAAAATACATTACTGTAGCTATGTATGTATTTGTTCATTCATTTGCTCATAAACAGACATTTGAGGTGTACACACTCAGTAAAGTGGCTGCACTCTGTGAGCACACTTTGAATGGTTGTAATGGGTTGCACTTTGGGCATCTGATAGCAATGATATTTTAAATAAATAAATAAATAAATAAATAAATATATATATATATATATATATATATATATATATATATATATATATATATATATATATATATATATACGGGTTCACTACAAAATCTTGAATTACGGAATTGTGAGACTCTGAATCCCGAAGACCAGAATCTCGAGATTCCGTAATATCGAAATGAAAAAAAAATATATAAAGAAAAAAAAACATTTAGAAAGATATATGCAGGAGGGGAATCCCCCCTGCACCCCCCACACCCCCTGCACCTAAATATACCAATTCCAAAATCACACTACAGTGGAGTGAATGGCAAAATTTCCGTTCCACTCTGCACAGCACTATTTTGCCGTTCACTCCACTGTGGTGTGATCTCGGAGTTGGTATATTTAAGTTTCAGGGGGTGCAGGGGGGGCTTGCCCACCCCCCCCCCCGCATATGCTTTAAAAAATGTTGCTTTTTTCATTTCGATATTAAGGAATCTCAAGATTCTGGTCTTCGGTATTCAGAGTCTTGAGATTCAGTAATTCGAGATTTAGTAGTGAACCCATATATATATATATATATATATATATATATATATATATATATATATATATATATATATATATATATATATATAAAGACAGATAGATATACTGTTGCCATCTATGCATGTCCTCAATTGTGTGGTCATAATCAGTCATCTACTGTACATATAGTCAGTAAAGTGGTGGGCAAATCTGTGTGGCTATATCTGTTTGGGGGGTCATGGGGGCTTGGTCTGTATGCATCTGACAGCAACAATGAACGTCATGTGGCTATAATGCTAGTGGAGACAAGATATGTCCCTTGTTTAGCCTGTGAATGCCTACGTATCCCCAGGTGAGCTAGAGACTGTTGCTTTTGATGTGAAAGTCTTCTATGACCTGCTAAGCTTTCTACTTTCTACCACTGTGATCCTCACCAGGAAAACAGATTTATATATGCATGTGTTTGTATTTATATAGTCACACGTGTGTTTGTGTGTCTGTACTTCAGGTCTTATTCACCAACTCATCAGGTCAGTAGGATATGAAGCATTCTCATGATCTCCTTGAGTAGACATGCCGTTTAGAATTAGAATGATTGATGACCTAAATGGATAGGTCATTAAATAGGAAAGTACAATTCATTTTCATGCCAAATTATGAATATATAACATATTAATATTTCTGCTAAAAACGTGAACAATAGTTTATATGGTACTTCGGTATATTAAATGAAAACTTATGTAATAATGGAAAAACTGTCAGTGATACTTGCTGTCTAACTACCACTGTTTTGCAGATATTTACATTTATTACTAGTAAGTAAAAGTGCATTAAGTATTGCATTGTATTTATTTTTTTATTTGACATTTGATAACTGGGTAGATGGGCTAGTTCTGGGACCCACTTCAGCAACGTCCCAGGTGCAATTGCACAAGACTGGTAATGGAAAGTAGTTACATTCTCTGTAAAATAGGATTATTCAGAGACACATTAATGACCATATTAATAACGGGAAAACCTCTGGTCTATTTATAACAGCATATAATGTATAAAAACAGAAAAACTTTTGGTATTTTTCTAGCAAAATATGGTATAGAAAAAGTTAATATGAGTAACACTTTGTAATTTTAATCAATAGATTTTATAGGTAGAAAAAACTTACAAGACCTTGACAGAAGTTGGAAGTGAGAGAGTATAGTGGGAGATGAAGAGAGTTGAAGATGTGAGAAGACAGAAAAAAAGAGTAGGACAGAAAGAAGATGGGGAGAGAGTAGTTAAAGAGGTAAAAACCTGAGTATTCCATAGTATTTACATATTTACATGGTTAATCCCCCAATATTTACATATTTACAATATTAATCTAGTACAGTGTGAAATGTGTAGAAGAAGATACCAGAAAGAGAGTATAAGGGGATTTATACTGTTTTGGGATGGGTGGTTAAAGGATATTAGCCATTGTCCTTATTACAAGTGCATATGTAGGTCTCTAGTATGTGGGCAGCATTTTTTTTCAAAATGATTTATTTGTCTAATCATTTTTGGTACTCTACAGCACCTGTATTGCACCCTAAGTAGAAGTGAATGCACCATAGTGCTGTTGCCTGTGAGCAGATGATAACTGGGTAATAAAAAAATTCCCATATGGCACAATACCAGCATGATGTCTGATGCAAATTAATGACTTGACAAAAGATTATTGCTTTCATCAGATAAAGTATTTCAGCATTTATACAAAATGCAGACAAGCTTGGATACCTAATTCCCATCATTATGATGCTGTCAGCGCTTGGTTTTTAGCTTCTAATTCTAATTTATTTAGTAGGACTTAGGACTTATACACCAAGAAGCCAACCTTTTCCTGATGGTGAAAAAGCTAAAATTCTACATGTTTCTTTTAACAGGACTTTTCTTTTTGGCTCACCATATCAAAAATCTATGCCGCAGATAAAAGTGTTGAAAGCAATGCAGATGTCTCTCTGAAACGTCACTGACATGCTAATTGCATATAGCTATTGGATGTTTCATGTAAAAAAAAAAGAAATAGCTGTAACATAGCGATAGCTTGATCAGTTGCCACCATGGGCAGTCCCCAGAGTTGAAGCACCTATCATCCATAAGTACATGATCTGAAAAAAGTATTTTCAAAGTTGAGAACCCAAAAACAAAAGTACTTTTCAATGCTCCATAAAAATAAAAAGTGGCTGCTTCAATGACTTCTAATACCATATTATACTTGCACAGATTTGACAACTCATTTGCTATACTAATCACTCCCAACTAACACCTTGCCCCTGGGGCTGTAGGGGTTAATATCAAAAATTATAAAATGGAGGAAAGCACTCTCAAAGGAAGAGGTCAGACTTAACCAAAAAAAAAAAAAAAATAATATATATATATATATATATATATATATATATATATATATATATATATATGTATGTGTGTGTGTGTGTGTGTGTATATGTATATGTATATATATATATATATATATATATATATATATAAATATTGTGATGCCCCACCACTGGCCCAGTAATCAAGGAGCCCCAATCCTCACCACTGGCAACAGTGGGGAATGTACACCCTGGGAGGATGACAAATATACACACAGTAAAGTACGACTTCCCTTAAGACCACACAGAGATCACAGTCAGTCTGGGGCTGGTTTCTCCCACTTTCTCCAAATCCCCAATAAGACTCCCCACTTGCACAGTTATAGGGTTGAGATCTCAGCAGAGTGGCCAAGCCAAAACCTGTAGCACCCTCTCTGTCTAACCAGTGCTTCATGTCCCTGTGCAAAACAGCTGACACACGCACACACTTTGAGGTTTTATTTACATACAAACGCAGATACACACCTGGGGAAGGCTGGCACAGGTTTACTAGCTATGCCCCCTTCTGCCCAGACTTTAAGGCAGTTCCAAGTGCCACCAGCCACTCTTTATTAGCTACTTTAAGGTCCTTAGCAAAGGGCGGCCAGTCCTACTGTGTAATGTTACTATAAATCCAAATGGTAGTTTGACCAAGCCAGGCTATTAGGAGTGGTCTGTATAGTGTCACCAAATACATATTCAAGTACACTAAGAGCTTAAATATCTTTAAACAGACCAACCACTATTAATAATAAATAATAAAAGAGGAAGAAAACATTCAATAAATCATCACAGTAACTTCAAAGTTCAAAATCACAGGATATAAGTAAAACAACATTGCAAGACAGTCTCAAATAAATAAAGAAAACATCTAAGCTGTACTTTACTACATTACTATCCGAATGAAAGGAATTACTGTGCTCTAAAAACTTACTTACAGAACAACATGCAGGCAGAAGTGATGAGTGGATGTTTCTAGGTTTAAGATAGGATTCAAAATGCAAAGTCTGTCTCTCAGAGAGTTCTTAAATTAATATAATATATTACTGCTGGGTTAGCTTGGATGACATCACTTTTAGTCACCTGACTTTAGTTCCCAAGCTAAACCCACTTTGTCAGAAACTAACAAAATGTACCTTCTATCTGTGTAAAATGCATAACTTTCAGATGTTGGCAACTGCTAGGAGACATAAAACAATAAAACACTTGCAAAACAATGCAGAAGCCACCCTAGTTGTAAACATCATGTCACCTTGCTGCACTGAATCTGACTTTTATGATGCAATAATAAAACAATTTAATTTCAACTATTTTCTCTGAATTTTTTCAAGTTAACCTCTTGTGTTCTGGTTTCCATTAAACATGTACATCTAAACAGTCACAATAGTGCAAGTAAATTCCTGTTCTGTTCCAATAGGGCATGCTGTGGTTACATTTTAACTCAGTACTTTAAACACACTTCTGTGTAAGTCATACCAATATTCACAAATGACACAGAGCTATTTACAAAATTCCCAACAGTTGGGCTGGCAGTGTGACACATGTGTGTGTGTGTGTGTGTGTGTGTGTGTGTGTGTGTGTGTGTATATATATATATATATATATATATATATATATATATATATATATATATATATATATATACACATACATAAATACATATTATATATATAGTTTCACTTCAGAATCCAAATATCACAATCCTGAACTTCATAATCCGGAACCTAAAATCCTGAAAACTCAAAATCCTGAATCACAAAATCCTGAAAATATACAGGACATAAAGAATGGCAATATTCCAGTACAAGGACACAGAGAAACATATACAAGACAAATGATAGCACTTTTCACCAAGTATGGATCCCCCACTCCCCCTGCTAATTAAATATATAAAGTCCAAGGTTACACTCCGTAGAAAAAAATGGCAAACATACCATCACATGTGTTCATGACTGCCTGTTGTAACCTTAGTAACATTCCCTTTTAACTTGCTATACTACAACATAACTAATGATAGTGTAGTGAAGTACAATCTTGGAGTTGATATATTTAAGTAGCAGGGGGTGTGGGGGTGCAGGGGGGCTTCACCCCTGCTTATATTTGTTGAAATGCAATCTGGTTTGTGTTTTCTATAGTCAGTATATGTATCCTGTGTGTTGTTAGTCTTTTAGGATTCAGGATTTTGAGCTTCCAGATTATAAAGTTTTCTGAAATTCTGGATTGTGATATTTTAGGATTCTGGAGTGAAACCATTTTATATATATATATATATATATATATATATATATATATATATATATATATTATATATATATATATATATATATATATATATATATATATATAATATATATATCAGTTAACAATGGCACACAGCTGTTAATGTAAATTCAAAGCACAGTTTATTAAAATTAGATTTTTCTTGCCTTGGGGAGGTCAGATGGAGAAACATATTACACTTATATATTTTTTAACCTTTGCATGAACTATGTATGCCTAAAACATTCTTCATAGCCACAGGGCAAACTGTTACTCTTGTTTTGATGGCTTGCTTACCTTAAGATACAGCTGCAATAGCTTGATGTTCTTCGTGTTTCACTGTTGCAGTCATTACATTTGGGTAATCTGCTGGCAGGTTGCCCTCAGTTGGCCTGAATAACAAAGTCTTGGGTACTGCGTCAGTTGCTGTCTTCTGTTCCATGACGTCAGGTCATCAGGGGTATAAAACTTGCAGCCAACGCCATTTTAATCAGTCTTTCTTGCCGCGCGGTGCTCGAAACAGAAGCAGTTCACAAGTGCCGGTCGGCCGACTCCTGAAATTTTCATTTTCGAGTTTCAGAACCAAAGTCTTCAAACCAAAGCTAAGCACTCCATTGGGGAAACATTTTCTTGCTTCTTACCGATGTCAGTAAAAGTTAATAATTGTATTACTTGTGGGAAGCAAATTCCTCATAAGGATTTTCATTTGTACTGTATTCCTTGCCTAGGCCCTGACCACAATGTGCCTTGCTCTTGGTTTTGTGCTAAATTTAACCAATGCATTATTAAGCGTTGGTATATTTTTGCTTCTAAATACTTTGGCTCAAGATTTAACTATCCTGAAATGTCATCGGTTAGCAATCCGACTACTGGAATTCACAAAAAAATGCAAAGAAAAAGACAGAGACAGACTGGTGAGGTCCAAAACTGACGTCGAAGCTTCTCCTAAGCCAGTCGCCAGTTCGCCAGTACTCAGTGAGGCACTTTCACAGCCCCTGATGCCCACTACTTTTGATTTGCAGGCCTCTACCAAGACCCATTTGGAGTCCGGTATGCCGCAAGATTCTTTAAGTATTGAACCCGCGGATATCTCTCCCTTGGATGGGTCCGGAGCCGTTGAGCAGGCACCAGCTTCTGAGGGTGTTTTCAGGCCTAAAGATTTGTATATTAAACCAAAGCCATCATCAAACACAAGGCCAAAACCAACTTCGGTGTCTAAAAAAATGATGCATGAGCCACGTGTTCAGGCCCCTATGCCTAAAAAACAAATGATCAAAATGGCTGAGGATTTAATTACTTTGATCAGGAGTTCCCAACCCCCTCCTGCTAAGAGGCCTAGGCAAGGCACTGATTATGAATCTTCAGATCAAGTTTCCATTTCTTCTGATTCCTCTTCTGATCAGGAATTTTCTATTCCCCCTTATGAGGACTCTGATGCAGAAGAACCCATCCCTTCTGCTTCTCCTCCTGAGGATTTTTCTTTTCGAGAAACTTTGCATACCTTAAGGGAACATTTTCATTGGGAGAGTCAGGATTTTTCAGAATCCAAAAAGAGGCTTTGGGATTTTATTCTTCTTCCTCAGCATAGGCCTTTGGCTATACCTCCTGTTTTAGACATCGTTGATGATGTTTTCTCAGAATCCAGCATGGCTCCTGATTCCCTGCCTCCAGCTCCTAGTAAGCCAGACAGATATTACGGGGTTCCTGACTCCCACAAGTTTCTTTTCAAAAATCCTACTGCTGACCCTGAAAAAATTTCTCAGGGTCCCAAAGGTGTTAAGGCTTCTACTGCTAAAAATTATACCCCTTCTGATAGAGACTCCAGGGTGCTGGATAGATGGGATAAGAAGGTTTACACGTCTGCAACCCTGGCAATCAAGGCTTTAAACTGTCAATTTTATATGCTTAAATATCAACAGCATATCATGGGCTTACTTAAACAGAAAATGATGTTGATTTCTGATTGTGTGGAAAATAAAGAGTTACAGGATTTATTGCATTCAGCTGAAAAAGTGGGAAAGCATACTTTGCAATGTGGTTTTGATTCCTTGGAGGCCACTTGCAGGGCCGCCGTAACTGGATCTGTGATAAGAAGGCATGCTTGGTTCAAGGAGCAAAATCTGCCTGATCATGTTAAAGCTAAATTGTTGGATGCTCCTTTACAGCAGGACAGTCTGTTTGGTAATAAGGCAGAATAAGTTTTGAAAAAAGATGGAAGACAAAGCTAAATCTATGCAAACTGTAAAAGATTTCTTGCAAGTGCAGCCACCCAGGTTCCGTAGGCACTGGCCTACTAAGAATTGGTCCTTTCCAATACCCAACAGAGCCGCTCAGGTCAAATCCAGACACTCCAAAGGCTCCATGTTTCAGTCACAAGGAACTTAAAGGACAAAACAATGGGTTGCCTCCACCTCCAAATCTGGAAGTAGCAAAGCACCCCCCTATGGTAAACAGTCTCAATGACTTTCCCCTGCCATTTCCAAGCACTTATCTTTTGGAAGCCCGTTTGGGGGGAAAACTAGCACTTCATGCTTAAAATTGGCATCTAATTACCCAGGAAAAGTGGGTCTTTAATATAGTATCCAAGGGATACAGATTTCATTTCCACATGTTGCCAATTCCAAATGGATGGCCAGATCTGCCTCCAAATCAGTGAGCAGAGGCCCAGAAACAAGTCATGTCCCTCATGGATATGGGGGCCATTCAACCAGTACCAGAAAAGGAAAAAGGACAAGGTTTTTATTCCAGACTTTTCCTGGTACCCAAAAAAGACAAATCATGGCATCCAATTCTGGACTTATCCATTCTAAATACCTTCCTGGACATTCCAAAATTCAAGATGCTGACTCTACAACAGTTACTGCCCATGCTAGGCAAGGATGCCTGGTTGGTAACTCTAGACTTAAAAGAGACTTACTTGCATATCCCAATCAGGGAGTCTTGCAGAAGATACCTCCGCTTCAAAGCAGAATATTTGCATTACCAGTTCTCTGCACTGCCCTTTGGCTTATCTACTGCGCCGAGGGTCTTCACAAAGTGCCTGGCACCAGTAATTGCATTTTGCAGACAAAGAAACATTCAAATTTATCCTTATCTGGATGATTGCCTAATTCAGGCAGAAAACAAGGACACTCTTCTACAACATCTGGCGTTTGTAAAAAGGCTTTTAACATGCCTTGGGTACACCATAAACGAAAAGAAATCACAACTGGTACCCTCTGAAATAATTACATTCCTGGGTGCAAGCTTGAATACAACTGCCCAGATGGCTTACCTCACACCAGACAAACAAATTCAATTGATAACATACTTCAAACAAGTAGCCACAAAAACCCAGCTATCTGCAAGACTTTGGGGTTCATGGCATCCTGCATTCTACTAATTCCATATGCAAGACTGCATATGAGGAAACTTCAATGGTAACTAAAAAGCTTATGGAGTCAACATTGTCACAGCTGGGAAACAATGATTCCTCTCATTCCTTGCTTGCAACAAGAGTTCCTATAGTGGGCAGAGGCCTGTCACCAAAACTAGGGACTGTCATTAATTCTACCCCCCTGCCACCCAAACCCTGACTACAGATGCATCAGACTATGCTTGGGGGGGCCCATCTGGCAGGAAGATGCATTCAGGGTGAATGGAGCCCAAATCAAATGCACCTACATATCAACCAGAAAGAAATGCTAGCTGTACAGAATGCTCTGACAGCCTTCAAGGACTTCCTTTATCCAGGACAACTACTGATAAAGAGAACACCACAATTATGTGGTACATAAACAAGCAGGGGGTTACCCACTCCTACCCTCTTTGCAGACTAGCCATGGCCTTGTGGAACACAGCCTTGACTTACCAAATACATCTACAACTCAGTTCCTGCCTGGAAAACAAAATACTCTGGCAGACAAACTAAGCAGAAATCTTATGGACCCACACGAATTGAAACTGGATCCACAAATCTTCAGCATGTTGACATGAAAATGGGGGAGCCCAGACATAGATCTGTTTGCCTCTCCCCAAAACTATCAGTTATACAAATTCTGCACAATAATTCATCACAAAAATGCTCGGAAAGTGGATGCTCTATCCTTCAGCTGGAAAAACCTATCAGTCTATGCCTTCCCCCTCTGCCTCTGCTCTCCAAGGTTTTACTAAAAGTCAGACAGGAAAAAACAAAAATGATTCTGATTGCTCCAGACTGGCCTTGCCAACACTGGTACCCACTTCTAAGGAATATGTCACACCTTTCTGCGTGGTACTTGCCTCAGACACCTCATCTATTGTCTCAGCAGAACTATCAAATTCTGCACACTCAGCTCCAAACTCTGAATCTTGCAGCATGGCTAATCAACTAATTTCACCAGTCACATCTCTCAGTAAACCTGTGATGGATGAAATTTTGGAGGCTAGAAGGCCTAGTACTAGAAAATCTTATGCTGATAAATGGAAGAGATTCTGTGCCTGGAACCAAGCACAAGGAATAAACACAGCAATGCCCAATATTCCTCAGATTTTGCAATATTTAACTGAGATGCTTCACAAGGGCCTATCTTTTTCTTCTATAAAAATCCATGCCTCTGCCATCTTGGCTTATTACAACACAGAGCCTCCTCTCTTTTCTCATCCCCTGCTAAAGCAGTACCTCAGAGGGGCCAAAAATTTGAGACCTCCCAGGAGAGCACCAACTCCTGCATGGGACCTCAATTTTGTGCTGGAATAACTCACCCTACCTCCTTTTGAACCAGATGCTACGGCAGACATAAAATTTCTTTCTTGGAAGACAGCCTTTCTTTTAGCAGTCACTTCAGCTAGAAGGATTTCGGAACTACAGGCTCTCATGGCAGTGGAGCCTTTCATTATCTTTTATCCGGACAGAGTGGCCCTCAGGACCAATCCATCCTTTATGCATAAGGTGGTATCCAGTGTGGCTCTTAACCATACCATTCATTTTTTCCCAAATCCACAGAATAAGGGAGAGCGGATTCTGCATTCATTGGATGTACACAGACAACTAAGATTCTACTTAAACAGGACAAAATCTCTAAGAAAGTCTGAGCAACTACTGGTGGCATTTGCTGCAGGGTCAGAGGGTAAGGCTAATTCAAAGCAGACTATTTCAAAATGGATAAGCCATTGTATTCGTTTCTACTACATGCACCATGGTAAACCTGTCCCCAAGGTGATCAGATCCCATTCCACCAGGGCTGCATCTACTTCTGCAGCTTTTCTCAGAGGGGTTCCTACCAGAGACATTCTAGAAGCTGCTACTTGGAGCTCAGTTCATATGTTCACCAAACATTACCATTTACCTCTCTTTTCTAAATCCAGGGCAGGCTTTGCCACTGCTATCCTGCAGGGCCTTATAGCTGCTCCTAATGCTGTATAATTTCATCCTCCCATCCATAGCTTTGGGATTCTGCCCAGATGTAATGGCTGCAACACTGAAACACGAAGAACATAGTACAGTTGTGTACGCTTACCATAAATGTAGATGTTCGAGTGTATTCACTGTTGCAGTCCAGGGTATCCACCTGCCAGCCCCCTTTGTTCACTCTTAGTATACCTCAGCTTTCTTTCATTATGCTCAAAAGCCTTTTTGGTGTATTTGCTTTTAGTTGGAGGTAATTTTTTTGTGTTCTACATTACATCCATGTGTGTGTGTGTGTGTGTGTGTGTGTATATATATATATATATATATATATATATATATATATATATATATATATATATAGGCATCGGCTGCATGTTTTATACCCCTGATGACCTGACATTATGGAAGAGGAGACAGCAACCGACGCAGGACCCAAGACTTTGTTATTCAGGCCGACTGAGGACAACCTGCCAGCAGATTACCCAAATGTAATGACTGCAACAGTGAATACACTCGAACATCTACATTTATGGTAAGTGTACACAACTGTACTTTTTGAAGAATCATGTATTTTAGGGCTCAGTAAATTAAAATCAATCCAGTATACCATTTGTTATCATTGAATGATACAGTATTAATATAAAAGCAGGTGTATTACTTAATCTTTCTTATTCTGTTCTGATGAAAACATTTTAAATAATTTAATAGATGCATGTCAATTTACTTACCTGGATCAATATGTTCAATTGCATTATTGCTGAGGTTAAGGATCTTCAGGTCTTTGTTATTGCAAAACACATTGGGCTTCAGTTTTGTGATGTTGTTGTTTGAGAGATCAATCTGTAGTACATTTGTTGGTATATCAGTTGGGATTTGCTTCAGTCCTAAATAAATATAAAAATATTTTAAATGTATTAGCTGTCTAAATAATACTGAATTTCATTTAAACTTAATAACAGCAAGGATTGCTCACAATATTAAGTTCAGCAGTGAAAATAAGTGAAATACCAAATCATCTTTAGTCTGATTTTGTCTTGGACACTCTTTTAATAATATTGACATAACTACACTTCCATGAAGAAGTTGGCATTTTCTCATGTCCCTTTTTTCTTTTTTTCTCAATTGTTTTTATTGAAAATTTTAACAACAAAACATTACTATATAATAGAAATATTATCAAACAAATATACATATCTAAAAGAACAATAATACACAACTAGAATAACCTTTTACAGTGGTGTCTACTATAAAACAAAGCTTTTTAAACAGAAAAAGATGTGATGAGTAGTTGTTAATTAATTATTAAAGTCTGTTTATCCAGCAGTTCTTTGAATTTCAACCATATATTGTATGAAAAGGTGATTCTAGATGTTCTTGTCTTGATCGTGATAAGTTCAAGATGACAAACTTCAGTTGCCAAGTATACAAATTCCTTCATAGTAAGAGAATCTGATTCTTCCAGCTCTTGATGATGACTTTTCTTGCTAATGTTAAGATACTCCATAAAAGAGGGTATTTTATTTTTGTAACACAAGTGGGAACAAATGTATTAAATAAAATAAGAGATTGTGTCAGCATAACTGACTTATGATCAGATTTATTTTCTTTTCTGAAAAGAGCTACCACCTGATAACAATTACCAAGTCGATTGGCTAAATCCTTTTTTGATTTTATCATATAAAATATATTTTATTTGATTATTATAATTATAAGTCATAATGAGTAGAATTCAAAATTGCCATTGCAGCAACTCAACTCGTGCTACACTAATAAGGAAAGTTGTGCTGCTCCACTATCCCATATTCCTTGTAACACTACATCTAATTAAAATTGTTTGAATGACTGAAAATTTCTTAACTGAGCAGTTATAACAATTGTTTAGCTGAGCATCTTACCAACCTGCACTAGCAGGTAGCACAGGAATCTAGCTGACTGCATAGTCTGTCTCTGTCTCTCTCTCTCTCTCTCACACACACACACACACACACACACACACACACACACACACACACACACACACACACACACACACACACACACACACAACACAAAAACCTCCACACTGTACTTAATTCAGCTACTTTTGGACAGGAGAAGCTAATCAGAGTAGAGCCACTGTACATCCCAGCTTTGCTCTAAGCAGCTTTCCTGTCTGATAACACAGGCTACATACATGCATACTGTAATACACTCAGGCAAGCATGCGCATATACAGTTCAAGCAGACAAACACATACATATCTGGTGCATGTATTGTCTATGTCTACAATCTCCCTTTCCATAGCAAATATAGGTCACGGCAGATGGTGGTCGCCCACCACAGAGACACAGACACAACACACACACACACACACACACACACACACACACACACACACACACACACACACACACACACACACTCACAGTAAGCATACATGCACATGCATGCACAAACCCCACCCACACAATGTCCCTCTACCCCACACACATACATACATACATACACTCATATATCCTTACACGTCTTACCTGGCCTGGTAATCTGAGAAGAGTAAAGCTGCCCCAATGCACTCTGCACAGAGTTTTCCCCATTGAAATATGTAAGTGTATGCAGATAAATTTTTGCATGCATTGGAAATTGTCTTGTACACACATCTGTGTATCACTGTGCTAGGAAATTTACCACACAGAATAGTGGGGTGCTCCAGGATGATAATGGACTTCATTAGAAAATGGCACACAAACCTGCTACCATATTTGCATGTTGCAGCAAAACCTTTGTTGTTTAGTAGAGCAGGGTTGTGCTGCTGGGCAGTGACGAGGGCTATGAATTAGGACAGTTTTGCCTAATATGTAAAGCAATTTATGTGGCTTTGTACTAATGAAGTTGTTTTTTGAATACCAGACCCTATTTTCTTTCTTAAAAAAAACACCTCCTGAAAACAATTTCAAAGTCTTATGAATAAAGACTTTTCTGCTTCTTTTATTTAAAACCAGGTTTACTTGTTTATTATAATATAGGAGATATGACACTTTATTTTTTGGTTATATTATCAGATACCTTTATTTTTGTTTCTTTTCCTGAAGCTGGAAATACTTCTTTAGCTGACGCAACACTATTTTTATATGATGAATACAAGGCTTGTGCTCAGTTCTTATTTATTTTCTAACATCTGGGATCTGTACCCATTAAAGTGACAACGTTTAAACTTATTTTAATACAGTGATTGCAGTTTGTGTCATTTCCTTGCTGTTTCTCCAACTTGCATCTATAACACAAGGTGTTGCAACCGTGTGCCAGATAACCATTACTGCTTGAAAACGTATGGAATCATCTTGAAAAAAAATTGCTAAAGTTCCCAGATTCTGTACCAGTTTGCTTTTTCCAAGATACCTGGAAGTTCTGGGTGTTGTAGCCTTCAAATTTTATTTCAGATGACACTAGTGTGGCAAACCCCCCACCTGAGAAAAGTCCTGTGTGTTTGTATTTAATCTAGCTTGTTTCAGATGATGATTTCTGTACATGCATGTCCCTTGTTTCTGCTACATGGCAAAATTCATTTGTAACTCAGTCTGGATTCAGACAAAATTCAACAAGGATACACTGGGAACAATTCCCTTGTATTTACCATTTGCTTTTGATAATCCTTGTTGTAATGTCTAAAAATAAATGATTCTCAAATTCTATTTCTTGCAACTGGTTTATAAACTATTTTTGTTTATTAAAATTAATTTGTAAATAATGACGTTTATTTCAATGGTTCATTATCTGTAGCTCTTGACCCAATTACAGGCCATCACCAGAGCCCAGCTCCTTTAATTCTCACCAAAAAAAAAAAAAAAACAAATGATCATAATACCTAATATGATTTTAAATATTATACATTTTCAGTATGCCAGATACAAGAAGGAAGTTTATTCTGTAATCTTGCAATTTTAGTATGGAGGAACTCTTTTTATAGATGTACTTTTCTAAGTGTAGTAAACTGTTATTTTTATTCCCCAAGTGATGACATAGGAATTCTATTTCTAATGTAGATCTCATTTTTTCATCTTTAAGATTTTGAAAGCAAAAATTAAATCATCATTTTTTTTACATAATACAGTCTGTGTAGCTTTAATGTAGTTAGCCTTTCTGCATAAGGCTTATATTTCAGAGAGAGCATCATTTTGGCATATCTTTGTATTCTTTGTAATTTGTTCACTTTGTTTACTTCATTAGCAGAACACATATAAAAAGCTAGCACAGTAGTCAAAAAACTGACCTTACCTTTGTTCTGAACAGTGGTAGAAGTACATTCTCATTTTAAAATAGTCACAATCAAAAATAACACTTTCTTGCCATAGCATCAGTGTTTGTAACAAAATTCAAAACTCTAAGCACTACCACTGTAAGTCCTGTCCAAAAATATTCGTGTTTATATTATGTGGGTATAGTTCTTTAGTGTGCTTTGTATCTAACACAATGCATTTTGCAGTTTCATCTGCTCACTTCTGCAGCATATCTATATATCTTTGAAGTTTCTTGTGATCTTTAACAGATAGCACCACTGTACCTATCTTTGACTCAAAATTTCTATATCCAACAAGTGTTTCTAGGCTGGCATTAGAATATGTTAGACAGGGCGAACCCACTGCAATTCCTTGCGGATGCCTCAGTCAGTTTGAAAATAGTATGACTGGTCTTAATCTTTGTATAGGATGCTGTATCAGCTAGCCATTTCTGGATTCAGTTTACAACACCCCCATTAAATTTTATTGTGGAATTGAATCAAAGGGTTTTAGTAGATCTAAGCAAATGATGTCTAAAAATATTCCATTATCTAATGCATTTATTACAGCTTTGTTATTAAGTTAGTTTACAAAAGCCATGTTGATAGTTATCCCTATTCACAGCTTCATTGGAGAGCAATAACTTTAACATGACTGTTTCAAAAACTTTACTTTGAATACTTGTCAGATTATTGGTCTATAACTTAATGGCTTAGTAGCAGAGCCTCTACAGAACAAAGATATAAGAGTTTTTTCTCTAAATCTTGAGAGAAGTCCACTTTCCAGAATTTCTTGAATACATACATTAAAACTTGTGCAAACCATTTAATTATTTGTCTGAGAAAGAGCCCATTTAGCAAACAGGACCAGTGGGATACTGTGGCCTGATTTTCTTTAAGGACTCATGTCAGAAGAAAAAATTCAAGCGAGTCACATCTGCCTCAGGTGATGAAAAACCTCTTTATTTGCAGCTAACCAGATTACAGCAGCATGTTGGCCAAGATGATCTCAATCTGATCAGCTTGTTTACTGACATCAACTTTTATACTTTCTTGTTACTAGCCAAAATAGCTTTTGTTACATTTCTGACAGTTGACAGTTGGCTATGAAAAAACCATCTAGGATCACAATTTACCTCAGAAAAGAATGCTTGGGGGCGTGGCCAAGGATGAACACAGGATAGCAGCAGATTTCTTCAGCTCCACCAATTTCATTACATTGACAGGAATTAATTACTTAAAAAATTAATTCTTGAAGTAATTTTCTTTCTAAATATGTTTGTTTTATATAGTTCTTGAACTATATCTAAAAAAGAAAGGAAATCTTAATAATATTCCTGTCAGAAATTACTTTGGAAATTTTCCTGTCAGTTTATCAGTCTGAAATGAGTTCCAGTAAGACAAATTCTCAAGACTCCAGCATCAAGAAAGAACTTCAGTCTCTGATAATTATAGTCCAGCAACTTACTGCTAAGATGGATAAAATGGATACTAAAATAGACACTTTCATAGAAAAAACTACAAAACAAATAGACTTGTTACATATGGACCTGCAACAACAGAAGATCCAGATGACAGGCATAGAAGAAGCTGTGAATGACATGGAAAATAAAATACAAGAAGAGGAAATCAACATTGAGTTTCTGCTGAAACAAAATACACATTTACAAACAAAGCTGGATGACCTGGAAAATATATCTAGGCGCAATAACATTAGGATTTTTGGACTGCCAGAAAATATTGAAGGTAACAATATTACTTATTTTTTAACAACATGGCTCCCTAAAACTTTAGATTTACCAGACGCATTCTCTTTTGGTATCGAAAGAGCACATAGATCTATAGCTAATACTAACTCTAACAAAAACTATCCTAGATCAGTTATAGTTAGATTTCTATCATCTTTGATAAAGAGATGGTTCTTAAATCTGCTTGGGCTAAAGCTCCTGTTAAGTTTAATGAGACAACTGTGCATTTTGACAATGACTATTCTTCCATGGTAATTGCTAAAAGAAAAGTTTTTCTGCCACTAATAAGGGAGCTTAAAAGCACAGTTTAAAACATACCTTCTGTTTCCTGCCAAGCTTAAAATCTTCCTTCCTGATGGTCCTAAGGTCTTCGATGATTTAGACTCTGCTTTACTGTTTGTCAAAGAAAGGATTTTGGATAAAATAGAAGAAATGGAATGGGCTAGTTCTTCATTAAAGAGATTGGCAACTGAAGCTTCCTGGAAGACTTCAGAGAAGAAGAAGAGACTAAAAAACAAATGATTTGTTATATGTTTTTTTTCTCTCTCATCATTTTAGTTCATTATTAATCTTTTTGAATATAGTTCCTGCATTTCCAGAAAGCCACAAATATTTTGGAAAAGATTTAATCAAAGTTATTCTCTATGTGCAAAGAAATGCTTTGTTTCATAACCAGTCAAAATGCCTGAGGATTTAATGGCAGGCTGTGACTCGATTTGTTTCTCTTTCTGAAAAAAGTAAGGTTAGTAATTTGATACATTTTTTTATCTTTACCTTTTTTTTTTCCTTCTTCTTTTATTATTTCTTTGTTTAAACAATGACATTCTATTTAGATTATGTAGTGGGTAAAGGGTAGGGGAGGGCAGGGAGAGAACAGTAATGAAAATATCATTAATAGAATAATAACATATTTATTTCTTGTAAAAGTTTATAAGTTCTTCAAATGCTATTTCTAATTATACTTTCTTGATTATACTGCTTATGCTTGCTTGTAAATAATCTGTCATGCTTTAACTAATAATAATCAGAACTAAATAAGAGTAAATAATATGTTTTATTTTTAACTCTATTAATATAAACAGTAAGTAACATTCCATTGTATATACTTCTTACAGCTTTCTCTTACATTTTTTTATTTCTGCCTCACTCCCTTTTATTTTCTACTCTCTTTTTCTTTTCTTTATTAATATATAGAAATGCTTTTGACTGTGTGGGCACAGTGAATAATAGGATTTGTATGAAAATTGAGTTGGGAGAAGAATGCTGAGTTGTATTGCTTGTTGGTAATTTTGAGTTTAAATTCACTTGCATAGAGGCTGTGATGATCTGTGGAATACATTGTGGAGGTTCTGTCATGTTTAGATGCATTTACACTGCTAAATGAATGTTTGTCACTAGTTTTTAATAAGTTTCCTGCCAAAATGTTAAGAGAGACAATCTGGGATGTGGGCTGTCTCATGCACAGTGTCCATGAGTTTCCTCAGAAGCTTCACTCACAGAATTCTCACAGAGAAACTGAAAGCAGTTAGTATAAACATTGACAAGGTTATCACACTGACACACCACAGATTCAGGAAAAATACTCTGTTCATAAAATATGTCAATTATAATGAGTTTAAATGATGTAGTTTCTTGTAGTAAGTAAATGTCTTATTTTAGAAGGCATAAAAAATGAAACATTTATTTAAATGTTTTTGAAAATCTACTTAACAGCAGCATAATAATCTGTGTTAAAAATTTGTGTTCCAAACATATACTTTACTATAACTCATTTAATTCATCTGATTGACAAGCATAAATAATCTTATAACTCTATTCTGGAAGAAATGTCATGTGATATATTTTAAAGCAGTAGGTTAGCATGATTGTAAAATCTGGTTACCAATATGTGTTTGCTGTGCATTATTTTGTATAAAGCAGACAGATTTATTCTAGGGACAGCAAGTAGGATAGTGCTCTACAAAGACACAACTCAGTGAGATCAGATATATATATATATATATATATATATATATATATATATATGTGTGTGTGTGTGTGTGTGTGTGTGTGTGTATGTATGTATGTGTGTATGTGTGAGTGTGATGGCTTTTTTTCTGAGAATCTGCATAACTATCCAATATGATTTATAATAATTTCTATGAATACAATATTTTACTCTATTGACAAAATGAATGTTTGCCACAAGTTTTAATAAGTTTCCGCCAAAATGTTAAGGGAGACAATCTGGGATGTGGGCTGTCTCATGCACAGTGTCCATGAGTTTCCTCAGAAGCTTCACTCACAGAATTTTCACAGAGAAACTGAAAGCAGTTAGTATAAACATTGACAAGGTTATCACACTGACACACCACAGATTCAGGAAAAATACTCTATTCATAAAATATGTCAGTTATGATGAGTTTAAATGATGTAGTTTCTTGTAGCAAGTAAATATCTTATTTTAGAAGGCATAGAAAATGAAACATTTATTTAAATGTTTTTGAAAATCTACTTAACAGTAGCATAATAATCTGTGTTAAAACTTGTGTCCCAAACATATACTTTACTATAACTCATTTAATTCATCTGATTGACAAGCATAAATAATCTTATAACTCTATTCTGGAAGAAATGTCATGTGATATATTTTAAAGCAGTAGGTTAGCATGATTGTAAAATCTGGTTACTAATATGTGTTTGCTGTGCATTATTTTGTATAAAGCAGACAGATTTATTCTAGGGACAGCAAGTAGGATAGTGCTCTACAAAGACACAACTCAGTGAGATCAGGTATATATATATATATATATATATATATATATATATATATATGTGTGTATGTGTGTGTGTGTGTGTGTGTGTGTATGTATGTATATATATGTATGTGTATATGTGTGTGTGTGTGTGTGTGTGTGTGTGTGTGTGTGTGTGTGTGTGTGTATATGTATGTGTGTGTGTGTCTGTGTTTATGTGTGTGATGGCTTTTTTTTTTTTTTAGGTAATAACGCAGGTGTTTCTGAGAATCTGCATAACTATGCAATATGATTTATAATAATTTTTATGAATACAATATTTTACTCTATTGACAATAATGAGTTTAAGTAAATGCTCATATACAAACAATTCAAGATTTTTTTGGAAGCTGTTGATAGAATTCACATGACAGAAAATAGATGCATCTTAATGCATGTAATGTCTGAATCATATTAGCCAAAGTTTTTGATTTAAATGAATGTTAGAACATAATTTTCTCTCCTCTTGATTTCTAACATTAAGATTATTTGAATGCTATTAGAATACAAGTGTTATATATTACATAGATCTATATAATAGTATGAACAGTTAAAAAAAAAAAAAAGTTTATTTTAGTTTATATGATGCTGTTTTACCAAATGTGTAGTTTTGTCTTGATAGATAATTGAATTGAAAACTGTTAACCTCAGTTAAATATAACTAGTATTAAATTGATAAGGTGGTAGCTGAGGTACTGCTGCTTAGGGTAGGGGGTTAACTTGAGTAGTAAATACTACTCTAAGTTGGAGTTTTCAACTCCAGGTGGGATGCAAGGTTTAATCCTTACATTATTTTCACTTGTTCATTGTTATATGTATATAGTTTTGACATCCACAATATATTTTGTACACTCATTGTCACTACAAACAAAATTGAATCCTATACAAAATCCCATAAGAGATTTAATAAATACAGCTATATTTAAAGGTACACCTAAAAGAGGAGATGTAACATTATTTATCTTGTTATTTGTTATTTCGATCATAAGATTCTTGAGTTTTAAAAATGCCAAATGACATCTTTAAAAGGAATTTCTTTAAACATTAATGGATTGAATAATCCGTGTAAAAGGGCAAGCCTAATAAGATACATTAATCTACACAAGCCAATCTAGTCTTCCTGCAAGAAACCCATCTCTTGAAAAAAGATATTGATAAACTAGCCACTAATAAGTATACAGTATTGGTTAGTTCAGAGCACACTCAGAAAAAAGAGGAGTGGCTATTTTATGGAATAAAAGTATGCCCATTCCTAAAACCATTAAGTCTTATCAGGATGACAAAGGAATGTTTTGTATGGTTACAATACAAATTAATGGGAAGACTTACACTTTAATTAATGAATATTGGATACCTGGAATTGGTATTAATACAGTGAAACATCATATTGATAAGATCATATCATTCTCTATAGGGGATATTATTTTAGCTGGTGATTTTAATTGTATACTACATGAAAGTGATACTACCACTATAAAGAAAAGAAGAATTACATCTAATGCAAAACATTTAAATGATTTTGCTAATTCTTATCATTTGAATGATATTAATAATCAGATAGAGTCAAAATCATTACCATACACCTTTTTTCTAACAGATACAAAACTTATTCAAAAATAGATAGGGTCTTTATTTCTAACCAGATGGTAACAGATTTAATTAATTCCAAAATCATTTCATGTCCTATATCTGATCATAACTCAATTGTTTTTGAATTCATGATAAAAATACTCATAATGTTCAGATCAAAAGGATACCAGCATACTTAACTCAGCTAAAAGACTATAAAGAATATATACTTTCAGAAGTACAACATTTTCTAGACATAAATAATACTCCTGAAGTCTCCATTGTCTATGTTTGGGATGCCTTAAAATCATATATATATGGACAAAGTATCAGATGGTATAATAATAAAAGGAAATCTTGGGATAAGGAATTGTTAGATATTCAAAGTAAACTAGACTCTTATAAACATAATAATAAAGAAAATATTATGGACAAGAAAGTTATTGAAGAAATAAACAAACTAAATGAGAAATACAAAGAAATTTTAACTCATAAAGTTAAAATAACTTTAGAGAAATACAAGTTTTTGTCTTATTCAATAAGCCCCAAATACTTACATAGACTTAAAAATAAAACAAAAAGATTGAATAAACAAAACCATATCAAAGAAATCTTTTCTCTAAGGAAAAAGAAGAATGTTTCTAGTATACCAGAAATACTGGATGAATTTAGAAATCACTTTCATAAGATTAACCATAACAACATTAACATGGAACCTAAAGATAAAATAAAGGAGTTTATAACCACAAACATGAATAAAAAGCTTAATAAACAACAGATTAAACTATTGGACAAGAGTATTTCATATACAGAAGTTATTACACAAATAAATAAGCTTAAATCAAACAAAGCACCGGGTAATGATGGTATTATACCAGAGATATATAAAATCCTTTCTAAAACTACATATTCATTAATACATAAGGTTGTTATTCTGGCCCAAACTGAGTTAATAACCCCCCCATCTTGGCAATATACATTTATTTCACCAATTTTAAAACCTAATAAAGATCCAACTAGATGTTCTTCATATCGACCCATCTCATTACTTAATGTTGATTATAAAATGTTTATGAGTATTTTTGCTGATAGATTGAAGACAATTATCCCCAGCATTATAGACATAGATCAGACGGGCTTCATTGTAAATAGAAATACTTTTGGTAATATAAGAAGAACTTTAACATTAATTGATTTTGCAAATAGGAAAAAGAAAGATTTAACACTTATTAGTCTTGATATAGGTTCAGCATTTGATTCAGTAAGTTGGGACTATCTGTTTACCTTACTGAAATGCACAAATTTCTCTGATGCATTTGTAAATTTAATTGAGCATTTATACAAAGGAACGCTGGCTTATATTAAGGTAGGAACATATGTTTCACAAAAAATACCCATTCTTAAAGGTACAAAGCAAGGATGTCCACTTTCTCCACTATTATTCACTTTAGTAATGGAGCCTTGGGCTAATTTGATTAGAAACAGTACTGACATAGAGGGTTTTGAAATAGAAGAAAATACAACATCAAAAATTCAACTTTTGCAGATGATGTTCTAATTACATCAGCAGGATCTAATTCTTCTATGCAGTCTTTATTTGATAAAATGATGAATTTTAAAAGTATTTCTGGTTTAATATTCAATGAAGAAAAACTAAAATACTACCTATATATACACGAAAAATACTCTCATTAGTGATTTTACTAAATATGCACCCAACTCAGGTCAGATAACTTATTTAGGTATAATACTATCTAAAGATATTAAATCTATTATATATAATAACTATAATACCTGTTTTCTTAATATACAAAATCTTTTTAATACCTGGAATAATATGTTTTTTACTATGGAGGAGAGACTTACAATTATTAAAATGATAATATTCCCCAAGATTTTATACTTAATACAATCAATAATACTTTCACCTACAAAAATAACTATCAAGAAACTGAATACACTAATGTTAAATTTCTTATGGGCACCTAATAGACCTAGGATTGCATTAAAGAAACATACTAATAGCTGGTCTCAAGGGTTTATTTCTTTTCCAGACTTTAATTTATATATTATCTCTTCTATTATAAAAGTTATTACTTTATTAATAGATCGGTCATATGTCATAAAATGGAAAGATTATTGGGAGCTAATTAGTATACACTTCATGAAAATCTCCTTAACACATAAAAATATGATTATAAATAACTCCATGTTGTGGTTGCTAAAGGAATTTTGTACTTCACCTATTACACCTAAACATATGGTCTGTTACCCATTAAATATTATTATTAGTTATCGTAACTTTATATTCATGCACCCTAAGTATAGGGAATGGAATTTTATTGTATTCCCTATAATTTATACTCAGGGTATGCTTATGTCATCTACTTCTGAAGGAGCTCATTTAGCTATAGATAATAATCTAAAGTACTGGTATCAGCTGATATCTGATAATAAAGTTAAAAATCTAGATTTCTTAAAACAAGAATTTGATCTAAGAGAAATTTGCTGGTTAGAGGTTCAGATCTTTAGACAACATCTCATTGATAGAATATATCTAATGTCTATAACAGTTAAAGAATCTATTCCAAAACTGATTGATTACTTGATAATAAATTTACAGCTTAAAGTTTCTGATAAAGGTAAACTTTCATATATACATAAAATTATCAGACAAGAAACTTTTTACAATGTAGATTCATACTGGAATTATTTCACCTCTATTAATGGGGACCCACCAACTCAACAAGATAAACAATATATATTGGAATCTGCTTATAGAACTACATTTTCCATTGTCTGGAGACTTTATACATGGAAATTTTTACATAGATCTTTTTATACACCTTTGATGATGAATAAAATTAATAATAAAGATAATCTATGTAAGAGATGTAATGTAGAAATTAATGCTGACTGGGCTCATATGTTTTATGACTGTATGAAGTTGAAAGAATACTGGAAGTCAATTAATGAATTTTTGCAGGCTCTTTTTACAGATAATTTCATTATTTCTAAGTCTCTTATATTATTCAACACACCTGTACCTCAATGTGTTAAAAAGATTAAGCTTCCCTTGTTATGGTCTATTCTAGCAGTGGCTAGGAAAATAATAACTAGAAATTGGATTTCAGATACACCTCCTTCGTTCAATGAATTTAAAAATGTTATGAATATAATGTGTCATATGGAAATAAGCACAATTAGAATGAGAACAACTAGAAAAACATCACATTATGTTGTATGGGATAATTTACAAAATTTGTTAAAAAAATTCTAATTTCAATAGCACAGTATTTTAGTTTAATTAATTGATCTGATTGTAGTGGATGTCTTTGTAAATACTTTAGTTGTTTTGTTGAATATTATAATAATACCTATTTTTAATTATTTGTATAAAATTGTTATGATATTTCTCTTATATGTTAAAACAATAAACTTGTTTTGAAAAAAAAAAGAAAAGAATGCTTTACCTCAAAACCACAGTTTGTGTAGAATGTTTACCTCAAAACCACAGTTAGTACAGAATGTTCAAAAAGGTACAGAATACTTAGTTCAACAGTGGTAGCTGGAATTTTCCAGAGCCTGCCTCAGTAAATTAACTCTTATTCAGAAGTATAGAAAACAGATGTTATTCAAGTTCATAAGCAAACTACATCTGTCATAGGTAAAGCCCATCTTTAATAAACATGGTTCAATGACCTTTTCTTACCAACACTTCAGCAAATAGCATATTCATTTTGCTAGATGGGAGAAAGAGACAAATAACAGTATGTTTTAAAACTTTTTTCTCTTAACATTTCCCCCTCAAAACACTTTTATTTGTCTTTTTATTTCAGCAATATATGGTAAAAACTAAGTTTTTCTTTGCATACATTACTTCATTTGCAAGACAAACTTTTAAACTTCAAAACATTTGCAAAAATCACATTTCAATGTATTCACTTTCACCAGTCTGTTGCAACTGCTGGTACATTGTTTTTGTAACAGCAGTATCAACCAGTCTTTGTAGAAGACCTCTGATACAGGGTATACAACAGCAGCCACATACCACCACGATAGCCACAGCGACTCCGACGGACACCAGGAAACTGCTGATGAGATGACTCCATTTTCCAAACCACGCTCGTAGAAAGTCTGTAAAGGGATTATTTACCCCAGAGTTCTCTGCCAATTCTTCGGATAACATTTGCAAACCTTTCAAAGCTCGAGTGATGCTCCCATCAGGGGCAGTGTTGTTTGGGATGTACGTACAACAGAAAGTCCCAAACATCTAGCAAACTCCTGCTTCTTTGGCCAGGAGCATATCCAATGCAATTTGATTCTGCCATGTCACCTGCGAAGTGGCCTCCAGTTGTTCAGCAATACCTTTTAATGCATCTTTGGTATAGTTCACAAAACACTGCTGGTTATAGTAAATGTAGTTGATCCAGTCCACATTCTTATTGGGTTGAATCCAGACAAAGATGGATGCAAAACCAGCTGCTATTTGGTTTATTGCTTTGTATTCATCAGGCACGCCTCTTGGTATGCCAATGTTATCTATCTAGACACCGCTATCGAAGGATTGCTTCGGTGCCTCTCTTTTTCTCTTATTCAACCACCTCGGCTTTATTTCAGGTTCTCTTATGAAATTGCTTGCTGGAACTGGGAAAATGTAGAATGGCAGAATTAACTTTGCAAGTGCACAAGTTCCCTTCCAGGGAATCGTAAGCCTTAATCTGAGTTTGTTGTCTCCACATAACCAACATATGTCTGCTAAACTATGAGTTTGGTTCTCCAGAAATGGATTTTCATTGCCATTCACAGTAATGTTGCAATAATTCTGTCCCATATTGCCATAATTTTTTCCTGTGCCATCTCTGGAAATGCACATATATGAACCTGGATAGGAAATCGCTGTAGGCGGTTTCTCAACTTTGCTTATGACTGGAAAACGCTGAGTTTCATTTTTGCATTTATCTTCAGTTTTGTTGAAGAATAATTTCAACAGACACGTTAGGTTACCTTCATCTTGCATCAATGGGACTATTGCTAGTTGCTGTTTACCTTCAGCACAAGAAACACAGTTCTCACGATGTGCCTCTCGGGTACTATATCTAACCCAAAATAACCATTCATTATGGTGTACGAATCCCGTCTCGAGTAACAATTGTTCTTCTTCTGTGAAGACAAAATCTGCTTTACTCGTAGCATTTTTAAGGCTTTGTACTTTAAGTTGGAGGGTCCCCAAAGGGTCAGTTCCAATTGGAAGAGACACTCCGATTCCATAAACTCCTGAGTCACTTTCTTGTGGTGACACAATGGTTATAGTAATTACTTCAGTACCTTGGAAATGCGCAATTTTTATTCTTTGTTGCCTGCTTTTATCTTTCTCTGGTATCACTGCACCACTTGTTTCCCATCCATTCACATCTGTTGACCACCAAACATTTGACCAGGATGCACAGTCTCTATTGCACAAATATTTTGCACGAGTCAAGAAATCATTATTGTTCCATTTAGCACAGTCCAAAATTCCTTCACAAAGTTTTACCTTGAACACAGTAGTAACACCTGTTTGCTTGCAGCACCACCATTCCTTTTTCTCTCACAACTGTTCCTTCTCATATGGACATATTTACTTTCACCACCAAAATCATCATCAAGTACCAGTTGAACATGGCCATCCTTCCTTTGTAGTCAGACTTTGCGTTCAGGGGTCCGATGGAGTCTGACCAACATCAATGGTAGAAGGAAAAGACTTAAGTTTTTTAGAGTGGGTGTTATGAATCCACAAAGTCCTCTCTGCGATCTTTACAGCCGTAGGTGTCGAGATAAGTACTTGATATGGGCCTTCCCACCTGGGGATGACCAGTTCTTTCTCTTCACAATTCGGATCCACACCCAGTCCCCAGGTGCCATGCTTAACAAGGTTTCACTTCTGGAATCTGCAAAGGAGTCATTGGTTACAAGAGACTTGACATTTAGCAACTTCTTCATATAATCCGCCAGATCCTCACCCCCCTCAAGTTCCGCTGGCAACAATCCTTGCCACTGCGGGATGTAATATGGTCTCCCAAACAAAAGTTCAAATGGTGTAAGTCCTTTGTAGGAGGGTGAGATTCGCATGTACAGGAGTGCCAATGGAAGGCACGCAGTCCAGGATCTATGCGTTTTTGCTATCAGTTTGCGGAGTTTACTCTTCAGGACACCATTGTGTCTCGCCACCAGTCCAGCTGACTGTGGATGGTAAGCACAATGGTGTTTGAGATCAATTTGAAACACTTGACCCAACTTCTGCACAATCTGGTTTACAAAATGAGACCCATTATCACTATAAATGCGCCTTGGAAGGCCAAATCGTGGAATTATTTCTGTTGTCAAAAGCTTTGCTACTGTGTGTGCATCAGGATGCTTTACTGGAAAAGCTTCTACCCACTTAGAAAAAGCATCAATTATAACTAGACAGAATCTTTTTCCCTCTGAAGGTGTCAACTCAATAAAGTCCATACAGAGTGTGTGGAATGGATATGGAGGGGTAGGGAATGCCTGCTGGGATTTTTTAACTCCCCCCTGAGCATGATACTTTGCACATAATAGACAAGATAAACAGAATTGCTTTGCATAAGTTGAAAATCCTTTACACCAAAACACCTTAGACACTATTTGAACCATTGTCTGTACTCCTACATGGGCAGGTCCATGGCTAACCAATGCAGCATACCTAAAAAGGTTTGAGGGTAATACCATTTTGCCATCTGATGCCCTATACAACCCATCCTGTTGAGTGATACCATATTTCACCCAATGACATGTTTCTTTCTGTGTTGTCAATGTTTGCATTACTTTTAGTGTCTCTAAGTCTAAGAGGTGTCCGGGCTCTAAATCATTGTCATGTAAAAGCAAATCATTTTCTTGAGCTGCCTTTTTTGCAGCCATATCAGCAAGGGCATTTCCCCTGGAGACAGGATCTTTTCTGTTGGTATATGCGGAGCATTTGCATATCGCTATCTGGAGTGGTAATTGCACTGCATCTAACAACTGCAAAATTAAATCTCTGTGATTTATTGGTTTGCCTGTCACAGTAACCATTCCTCTATTCTTCCATTGTTGAGCGAAAACATGTACAGTAGAGAAAGCATATTGACTATCTGTATAAATTCTCACTTTTTTACCCTCCCCTAAGGTACAAGCTCGAGTCAAAGCCACTAACTCAGCTGCTTGGGCAGAATAAATATTTGACAATCCTTTTGCTTCCAAAACTTCAGTTTCTGTGGTGACAGCATACCCTACTAGCATCTACAAACAAAATGAGATCAGAATCTACCAACGGAATATCCGTTAAATCTGGTCGGGGAAGTACTTTGTTATGAATGCTCTCTAAACAAATGTGTGGAGTACCTTCTTCTGGAGTCGGCAAAAGTGTCACAAGATTAAGAGTAGTGCATCCTTCTATGGTCATATGTGGCTGTGTCAGCAGCACTGTCACATGACAAATGTCGACTAGGAGATAAAAAGGTTATCTTATCTTGCAAAAGTATAGTAGCTACTGAATGTGGAACTCGCAATTTTAATGGGTGAAACAAAACTAATGATCCTGAGGCTTGCACTGCCATGGCGGCTGCCACTACAGCTTGAACACAATACAGCAATGCCCTTGCAACAGGGTCTAATCTGGAGGAATAAAAAGCTATCGGTCTCTGTTTATCCCCATGTACTTGTACCAGAACCGAGGTCATATATCCTCCCTTACAATCAACCATTTGTACAAACTGCTTAGAATAGTTCGGAAAACCCAAAACAGAGGATCCTGCTATCAATTGCTTAATTCTATTAAATGCTTGTATTGCCTTATCTGTCCACTATATATTACTTTTAGCTGCCATGGGAGTGTCATAGATCAGTGCGGTCAATGGCCCTACTTCTTCAGCATAATTAGGAATCCAACTTCTACAAAAATTAGTCACACCTAAAAATGACATCATCTCCCGCTTAGTCGTGGGCATAGGTGCTTCAAAAATTGCTTGTTTTCTTTTATTTTCCAATTGTCTACCTTCCTGCGAGACTAAATAACCCAAGTACTTTACTTGTGCTTTCCACAATTGTAACTTTTCTTTATTTACTTTATGTCCTTGCTCAGCTAAAAAACTAAGAAGGGCAAGGGTATCCTTTTTACAACTTTCCTGCGTGGGTGAGGCCAATAAAATATCATCTACGTACAACAGGACTTGGCTTCCCTCTGGAGGAACAAACTGAGCTAAATTCACAGCCATTTCTTGTGTGAATATTGTCGGACTCTCACAATAACCCTGTGGCAATCTGGTGTATGTGTATCTTTTACCTTGGAAAGTGAATGCAAACCAAAATCTACTCTCCTTGTGTAGTGGTATGGAGAAAAAGGCATTGCTTATATCTATGACAGAAAAATATCTGTGCTGAGGTAGTAAATCATTAAGTAATGTATAGGGGTCAGGGACCACCAGTGCTCTTGGGATCACAGCTGAATTAACTGCTTGTAAATCCTGAACCAACCTCCATGACCCATCCGGTTTCTTTACAGGAAACAACAGAGTATTGCAGGGTGAATCTGGGCATTCAACAAGAATTCCTACCTGTTTTAGCTGCTCGATAACTGGCTTAATTCCTTCCTCCGCTTGTTTACTTAATGGGTATTGGTGCTTATGAGGTCTAAAACCTGACTTTGGAGTTATACAAACTTCACCTGCTGTTTTCATTAATCCTACATCTCCTTTACCTTTTGACCATAAATCTACAGGCAAGGCACTTAACGCACTATTTTCCTCTTGAGTTAGGAGGATTTGTCATGCCTTTTCTGTTTTGTCATCCCTGAAGTGCACGCTTGGTCGTGCCCAAGTCACCCAATTTAATCTTTGTACCTGGATCTGTCGATCTTTTAACTGACTTTCAGACATTGTGTCCCAAATCATTACCTTTTTCGCCAAATCTACCCAATGTGTCCCTACTGCTTTAGTAACTGAAACATGCGGTCTGTAACTTGAGCGATATAGAGAACTCATTTCCTTAGTCAACGTACAGGTTACTACTGTATTACCTTGCGTATCCCAAAACATATCATTCAAAATTATCCTTGCACACTTGTGCTTAAAGAATTCTTTTTCAAATTCTTTATCCGGACCAAGGGCCTTATAGAACATTGTACAATGTAAGTGCACCGCAACCTGTGGTGACCTGCTCCTAGATTTACTTAGAGCTAGATTGATCAACTCTGTATCAACCCTCCCCGGGCCGTCTGAAATCAAGTCTAGGCTATACCAGTAAAACAAGTCTTGTACTCCCTGTACTACTAAGCCATCCGCTAACCTTTTTGCCTCAATACCTTTAGGTGTGGGAATTGCCGCTATTCCAAACACATGCATCAAATCTCTTCCCAGCAAATTAACTGGACAAACTTTTGATATAATTACCCTACACCTAACAGTTTGGTTTGTTTGCGGATCTGTGAACAGTAGAGGATGAGACAGTGGTTCCTTATAAATTTTCCCGTTTGCCGCTTTTACAAGGACAAACTCATCTGTTTCGCAGTTCGGAGGCAGAACTGCTGGACCCAAAAGTGTACACGATGCACCTGAATCACATAAAAACTCCACTTTTTGTCCCTCAACCAAAAACTCTACCATGGGTTTCTGATCTAGATGCATAGCAATACCCAAATTTGGTAGGTTTAGGACTTCACAGTCACAATCCCGCCCTTCCATTAGAGTGTTCTGACATTCATCGTGAGAGTGTCTGCCTCTTCATTATCCCCATAATGAAGATGGCGCCTTTCTTTACTATCATATAGTCATGCGGAGCCCTTGTTCGTAAGCTGTGGGGGATGTTGCCACTCTTCACAGTCGGCAGCGAAATGCCCATGTCTACCACATTTAAAACATTCTCCACTTTTTAACCTTTCCCTATAGGCTGAATGTCCACCTGGTTCATTTAACGTGTCCCATTGTGGGCCCCCACGTTTTTTTACACCACCATGGCGCCCTTGCCCCCTTTGGTCCTGTACTAAGAATATACCACCATCATCCCCTACTGCCAACACTTGTACTTTCTTTTTCTTTTTTAAATTGAAATGTCGCTCAGCATGCCGTGCATATTCAAACAAAGGCTGCAGTCTACATGTTCTGTGATCTACCATGTGCTTAGTAATAAAACTACTTATCGGAGCCTTACAACCATTAAGGAAAGCATTCTTTAATTGCTGTTCATACGGACTATCATTGGTCTGATCCTGTGGAATCATCAATCCACAATGGTTATTAAACATTTCTGTCAATCTTACAATATAGTGATCTACAGATTCATCATCATTTTGGATGCACTGATTTATTACTGTCCAGTCTGCTCTTGGACCCCACTTATCAGAAATTCTCTTTAACAGATCAGTGACTCGCGTGTCTAACACCCCAGAATTATGCTTTAATGTAGTGCTGTCATCTGCCTTACATGTCCAAGTACCACAAGCTAAGTGCCAATCTGGACCTAAGATTTGTCGCACTACTTGTTCTACTTCTAAACCATTTAGATGATAACTTAAACGCATACCAACTATGTCCTCAGAAAATTTTTGAAAATTAACCTTGGGATGAGGGATACCATCTGTAGCTCGTTTTTATATCCTCTCTAGCCCAGGGACAATAAACTAAAATAGTTGGTTCTTGTCCAACATCTCCTGCTTGTGGGTTTGCAACTTGTATTAAGGGAAGAGCTTCTGAATGGTCAGGAAGTTTAATAGCCCAACATCCTTGCCCTGCTGGTCCTGACATTAACTGCATAGGTTGGTCTACCTGTTGCAAAGCAACTTTAGGTACTACGGGAATTTGTGGGTAAATTGGAGGGGTCACAACATTTCCTTGCGCAGCTAATAACCCACCCTGCTGTACAGATCCCACATCTTCAGACTGATATTGAGGAGGTTCCCCCTGTATAGCAGCAGCAATTTCACCATATGGTGGGGCAGTTGCCTGCCTTTGTACTGCACAAACTATGTGCTCATCCTCCTTATCTAAAAATAAAGCTACTTTTCCACTTGGCACCAGTGATCCCTTTTGATTTATTTTCTCTTTTTCCTGACACTGTTTTTCTTTTATAGCTTGTTTATTTGCTTCTTCTAACCATTTTTGTGCTTGGGGAAATCCCAATTGTCTCTGCTTTTTAGTTCTAGTTCCTGCATCTCTTTTCAAATCTCTAACCAGTTTTGCACAGGCATTCTTATTCAGTGTACCATCAAAATCATATTTCAACTTCCACTTTCTCAAAAATTTAACATTATTTTTGTTTAAACTTTTCATATACTTAGCATCAACATTTAAACAGGCATCACTCCCACACTTGCAGCAACTTGAACCCATGTTTTCCTAGATTTCTTATTTTAGAACTGTATATTTTAGGACTGCATCAAAATTATTTTTACAGGGCTTATTACAAAATGGGGCTATCTTAACGGGGATCCTAACAAAATAACAGGTAATCCTAACAAAATAACAAGTAATCCTAACAAAAATAATCTTAACAATTATTCCTACCCACCCTTAACTAAAAATAAACCCCCCCTGACGACAAGGTTAAATTAAATTAGAAGAAAATTGTTTTCATCCTACCTGAACCAGATGAGACTCCGTTTCTCCTTTTGGTTCGGAAACCGTCCCTCAGATAGGGATCAGAGAGCGGCCGGCCTCTTTCCAACGACAAATCAGTCGGAGGGCTTTCCATCGAGGGAATCTTAAGATGAGAAACCCTCACCTGCGCAGGTTTTTCAGTCTCTCTGTCGGTCTGATCCGTATCTTCGTAGAGGTTTCCGGTCCGAAGGACCAAAATGTCAGAAGAAAAAATTCAAGCGAGTCACATCTGCCTCAGGTGATGAAAAACTTCTTTATTTGCAGCTAACCAGATTACAGCAGCATGTTGGCCAAGATGATCTCAATCTGATCAGCTTGTTTACTGACATCAACTTTTATACTTTCTTGTTACTAGCCAAAATAGCTTTTGTTACATTTCTGACAGTTGGCTATGAAAAAAACATCTAGGATCACAATTTACCTCATAAAAGAATGCTTTACCTCAAAACCACAGTTAGTGTAGAATGTTTACCTCAAAACCACAGTTAGTGTAGAATGTTTACCTCAAAACCACAGTTAGTACAGAATGTTCAAAAAGGTACAGAATACTTAGTTCAACAGTGGTAGCTGGAATTTTCCAGAGCCTGCCTCAGTAAATTAACTCTTATTCAGAAGTATAGAAAACAGATGTTATTCAAGTTCATAAGCAAACTACATCTGTCATAGGTAAAGCCCATCTTTAATAAACATGGTTCAATGACCTTTTCTTACCAACACTTCAGCAAATAGCATATTCATTTTGCTAGATGGGAGAAAGAGACAAATAACAGTATGTTTTAAAACTTTTTTCTCTTAACAACTCATTAATGAGATCTACTGTAATAGAAGGGCATTCCAAATTATTTTGGACTATTAAAATTGACCCTTATTTGTCTTCCCTTTCTCCTGCATGACAATATAATTGACAAAAAAATCCACAATCTGTACTACAAATCATTATTTACAAGTTCATTATCAGTTTTTATAAGTGCAATCCCTGCATAATTAGATTTATAGTTGTTAACATACTTGTAAAAAGCTGGTTTGTTGTCAACAATATGTTTTACTACCCCTATTTTGTATAGTCTCTTAGCCCTTCCAACTTCCATTTTCCTGAGAGACTTTCAGTGAGATGTTATGGGCTGAAAGGACATACTTAGTTTCCAAATATTCTTTGTGAAACTTTTATAAGTTTAGCATTCCACTTTGGAGCACTGGATTTACTTGAATGCTTTAAATCATATTATACAACTCTAAAATGAACTCATCAGGTTTTGAACACAGTCTGTCTCAAATTTCTTGTGCAGATATGTTATGCCAGTGCCATATTTCTAGATCAGAATTCAGAGCCTAATAACTGCCCTTATAGAATAATCTGGGTTGATTTACCTTTGCTCATCCTTTATAGGCACCAAAGTTAACAGACCTTTTGATGCACACGTGATCAGCTTTGTCAAGGGATTCAGCTGGAGACATATTTGTAACATCTAGGTCTAGCCTAGAGAAAAAAAAGTCTGGTATACTGCCCAGTCTGTTTAGATAAAAAAAAAAATAAGAAATTGTTTGCAGCTTCATTTTTTTAGTTCATGCACACATAGTATATTAAATCACATTTTCCTTTTGTATGTTTTTGCATGCAGTTTCCCTTCTGCTTGCTATTAACCTGCAGTAGCTAGGAATTCCCACTAGATGTCATGAGAGGGTTAGTTTGTGGCTTCTATGAGAGATATAGTTATCCTGGATTTAGTTTATCCATGCAGAATATTGTTATAATATACAGTTTTATTGTTTTCAAATTTAGAGTTTTTAAATTGTCCATAACAGTTTTGAACAATGTATTTGTCATAATGAATCAAGGAAAGCACTTTTCAATTTTACTTATAATAGCAGTCTCCATCAAATGATAATATTTAACATTATATCTGTTAATGTCAATCGATTGAACAACCGCATGAAAAGGAATAGTGTCAACAAATATTTAATGCTACATAAAGCATATTTTGCATTTATTCAGGAATCTCGCTTAGTAATAAAAGATCTAAACAAATTAACCTTTCAGGATTATAAAATTTTGGTAAGTTCAAACTACAACCACAAGAGAAGAGGTGTCCTAATTTTATGCAGAAAATCAATGAGTATTCCAGAAATAGTTGACTCATACTCAAGCAATGATGCCATGCTTGCTTTAGACATACTAAAACTAGATAAAAAGATGTACACTTGCAAACATCTACCGGATACCGGATAGTGGGACTAAAACTGTAAGAAAACATTTAGACACCATAACTTTAAAGTCTAAAGGTGAGTTACTATTAGTAGATGATTTTAATTGTATCCTGTCTTCCACTGATACTATGAGCTCTAAGCCCTTGATTGGCAGTAGATTTTGACGAACGCCGAGGTGCCAGCTCAATGTTCAAACTTCAACGAAGGCACACCCATTTACACATGTCTTTCGAATGCCCACCCAACCGCGAGGAGGACATGCAGACTCCACACAGAAGGCACTCCCCGCACTCCAGCCAAAAAATCAAACGGGAGAACCTCTTGCTGTGAGGCAACAATGCTACCGCTGCACCATTGCGGATTATGCGGCCGTTCACTAAAAACAATAATTTAACATCATAAACAGGTGGGGAGCTTCGTCCCACCCCACCCCAACATGGGGGGCTCTGCTCCCACACCCCCTAACTAAATATATCAACTCCGAGATCACACTATAAGGAAGGAAAGGGCAACTTCATGAAGTTGGCCAACTATCTCTTTGCCCTATGAAATATTCATTGAATTGCTTAAATGCGATTCGATGAATATGTGTCGCTGTTTCTGTATTCGCTCAGAAGCATTTTCTTGCTTCTAATATAGACCCAAAATATTATCCTCCCTAAAATATTCTCACTACTCTTATATATTTGGCACACAGACCAACATAGACAAAGTCCTTGTAACCAGTTCTTCATTGGCCAAAATTAATAATGTAGTGTTGTCAGCATGCCCTATGTCTGACCACAATGCTGTCACCTTCAGTGTAAGACTTAATACTGACCCCTTAAACTTCTGCCAAAGACTACCTGCTTATCTAGTAACAGTACAAGGATTTAAAGAATGGTTTCTAGATTAAATAAAGCTTTACCTAGACAACAATAATAATGGAGAGGTTTCAGATATTATCCTTTGGGACACTTTAAAGGTAGTCTTACACAGTAAAGTCAAAAGTTGGTATATAAATAAAAGGAAAGAGTGGGATAAAAAATTGGTAGACATACAAAAAGAAACTGATGATCTAAAATGTACAGCAAATGACAAATCTGCATTAGCTGATATATGTAAACTGAACAAGGGATATCAGGATATCATGCAGCATAAAATATCAGTAAATCTGGAAAAATCAGATTACAGTCCTACTCAATTAATCCCAAGAGTATGCACAGGATTGCAGTTAGATCTAAACATTTAAATGAAAAAGGTCATATAAAAGAAATAATATTCACTAGAAATAATCAGAGTATCAAAGTTACAGATCTAAAAATATATTATTCGGTTTTAAAAAACACTACAAGAATATTAATAATTATAACTCATCTAAAAGTAATAAAAGTATAGACAACTTTCTTGCCAATAATATTCAAAAGAAGCTATCCTAACACAGTATTAATAACATAGATAAACCCTTTTCCTTTAATGAATTAAAGGAACAAATAAAAAATCTTAAGACAAAAAGGCACCAGGGCTGGATGGTCTAATTCCAGAATTTTACAAACTCTTACCTGATAACATCTTGAAAATTTTACTCAATGCATTTCAAGAAGTTAAAACTTCAGCAAACATCCTTCCCTCATGGAAATATTCTATCATCTCTCCAATCTTAAAACCAAATAAAGAGCCCAGCCATTGCATACCATACAGGTCAGTTTCTTTGCTTAACATTGATTATGGGATATTCATGTCTATCTTAGCAGACAGATTAAATAATATTCTTTCAGTATTAATTCATGAAGACCAAACAGGGTTTACCAAAAACAGAAAAGTAGAAGACAGTGTAATTCGATTACTGTCCTTAATAGATTTAGCAAACAAGAAAAAAAATGGGCTTTCTATTTTAAGCCTTGTTATAGGTTCATAGGTAGGTACTAGGCTATCGACCTGAGGGCCAAAGCAAGCCTAGTCAACAGTGTATTGGCTTTTGCCACTCATATTGTTAATTTCCTGCCCCTCTATTGAGCAGTGCCCCAGACATAATCCCTGGGGTGAATTTCCTATCACACATCCACTTATCAAGGTTTTTCTTAAATAGTGCTAAATGACGAGCTCTGTTTGACCTGGATGGGAACTTTGTTCCAGAGCATGGGAAGTCTCTGAGACACAAATCTATCCCTCCAGCATGTCCTATTTATTGTTGTGGTGAGGTTTAGGTCCCTAGAGCATGTAGCTTGGGGAGATTGGGATTTCTTCAAGTGGAGCATGTCCAACAATTCCGGGTTTGACATAGCTTTGTATGTCAGACAGAGGTCTCCTCGGAGTAAGTGGTAGAGGTTGAGTTTCTTGAGCTGTTCGGCATAGGCAATTGTTTGAGGCCAGCGATCCTCTTGGTGAGGTATTTTTAGGGCCTCTCAAGTTGTTGTAGGTGTCTTTTTAGGTACATCCCAAATGGGGCATTGTATTCAATGAGGGGTCTGATAAGTGATGAGTAGAGGGGAATGATGACTTCCTTATTTCTAGATGCAAACCCTCTTGTGATTAGGTGGGCCACTTAGAAAGATTTTCTGACCACTGTGGCAATGTGGTTATCAAAGGAGAGGTTATCTTCCACTTGGGTCCCAAGGTCTCTTATCACACTTTCTGTGTTAAGTGAACTTCCCCATATTTGGTAATTCATGGGTACCGTGTTTTTGCTAAAGGGGATAACAATGCACTTTTTGGCATTTAGTTTGAGGCCATGGTTTTGACACCAGGTGTCAGTCTCGGTGAGGCCCTCTTGCAGGATGTCTACGTCGGCAGAGGAATCGATAATGGCACCCAGTTTGCAGTCATCTGTGAACTTGCTTAGCCATAGGCCCTTGGTGTTTGCTTGCACTTCAGAGAAGTATATACCGAACGGGGGGGGGGTCCCATGACTGAACCCTGTGGTACTCCACTTGTCACTGGTTTGGAGTCAGATCTGGAGTCAGCAACTCTTACCGTGTGGGTTCTGTCCATGAGCCAGTTGGCCACCCATCTCGTGATGTAAGGGTTTATGTTAAGGTTGGTGAGTTTATCAATGATTCCTGAATGAGGGATAGTATCAAAGGCTTTAGCTAGGTCTAGGCAGGCTGTGTGGACCACCTTGCCTTCGTCTATGACCTTAGTAACTGTTTCAAAGAAGTCCACCAGGTTTAGGAGACATGACCTACCTTTTACAAATCCAAATTAGGTAGCATCCAGAGTTTGGAGGTTACCTATATCTTTGTTTATGAGTTCCATGATGATACGTTTCATGGCCTTGCAGACCAGGCTTGTCAGGCTAATAGGTCTATAGTTCCCGGGGTCTGTAGTGGTTCCTCCTTTGTGGAGTGGGATAACTGTTAGTGTGCACCATTCTGTGGGCACATAGCCTGTGGTGAGGCTGTGGTTGAACATGGATTTTAGGTGGGGGGCTAGTTCATTTTGGAGTTCGTGTAAGATGCGGCCTGTGATGTTGTCCAGTAGGTGTAGATAAAGCTTTCAACTCCCTAAGTTGGCCATATCTGCTTAAAGCTCTGCAAAAATACAATTTCTCCCCAAACTTTATAGGATTAATTAAAAAAACTATATGAAAAGTCCATAGCCTATGTAAAGATTGGATCTTGTCTATCTAGCCATTCAAAATATTACGACGTACTAAACAGGGGTGCCCCCTCTCCCCATTACTCTTTGCCCTGGCTATTGATCCTCTTGTAAATTATGTTAGAAATAATGACAGAGTTAAAGGATATAAAGCACCAGACAAATTATCCCCCAAGATACAACTGCTTGCTGATGACCACCTACTAATAACTTCTAATGATATTGAAAATTCAGTAGATCATCTATTACATAATCTAAACTTCTTTGCAAACATCTCTGGTCTAAAATTCAATCACAACAAAACTCTCAAGCACTTCTAATGAATAAAATGTTAATATGAAATTTAGATTAAAAAGAGACATAAACTGGAAGGGCACGCATATTAAATATCTAGGCATTATTGAATTTAATTATAAAAAATCACTCACATCTAATTAATATTCCTAATAAATGGATTACTAATAAACTGTTTATCCTGAACCCAACTTTACCAGCAAGGCACTGCCTCGTCTGCTAATTTTAGATGAGACGAGAGCTTGCTGTACTGTGAGAAGAGGGAAAGATCACAGATTAAGTACAGTAAAGTATTTTTCTGTGTAGCCATAAGGCAGTGGTTGCAACTCAGTGCAGCAAAGTGTCCTCAGCCTGTGCTATATCATGGAATGTGCAACTGTGCAGGATTGCAGTTCTATCTTGATGAAGTGATAGTATAGGGGCCAACCACAGAGGCTGCAGACCAGATTTAAAATTGAGTCCCTGCAACTATAGAGTTTACTGTGCCGTGCCACTATTAGATGTGCAGCTCAATGAAGCCCAGCCAAATGGAGTACAATGATATGCAGAGCACAGTGATTTATCAGATACAGTTAAAGCCAAATGGTCATTTGACTACTACAGCAATATTCCCTGTGGTGAGTAAAATTCCAATAATACCAGCAACTTTATTTTCTGTCTTAAAGCAAACTCAATATTCCTAACTGTAAAAGCCTTTCCCAGTAAGCAGTACAAATACAATTAGGATTCTCAGCAAAGCAATAGCTTCTTTTGTTAAAATTTGAAAGAAATTTCCACTTCCATGGTTCTTAGAGGGATTGATTTTGAGTTTGGTAAATCTGAGGTGCGGTGGGAGCCCTCTTGCTCAGCTCATTGCAGCCTGGACAAATGTAACCTTGCTTATTTGTTTAGTTTCATTTATGCTTGTTTCACTTTGTGTTCTCTGTCATGCTCAGTTGCAGACATTTTCCTAATTCATGCTCAGTGGTTTCTTTTATAATTGTGGCCTTACTCTTTTCATTATCAATTTGTTCAGCCAGTTGTATTTGACAGTATTTCTCTTCTTCCTAAACTGTTTGGCAGTTTTGCAGTCAAACAGAGAGTATATTTTTAAGCATACAAAAATTAAAGTGAACTTTTGCTTTTGGTGGGTATATAGAACAGTGTAATTCTGAGCTTGCTTACTCTAATTGATTCAGTTTTTATTACTGAGGATCACTTGTCTGTGATGAATAAAGGCTTGTTGCTTGTTGTTTTGGAACACTACCTGGTTTTCATGATTTTTGGGAATTATTTTGACTGAGCTCATCTACCAAGTTTTAAGACCACTAGTTTCTCTGTTTTTATTTTTATTTTGTCCTGAAAACTCATGGTGGAGAGGTTGGAACTAGACAGAGTCCTATAACTGTTCATTCATTTTTTCAAATATCAATAAATAGATCAGCATACAGATTGTGTGTCATGAATCCATCATTCATGCCTAAGGTAGGTATTGAAACTAATATGAACAAGTCCAAAAATCTGCCGGCTTTCATCCTGATTTATTTCACTAGAAGGGAATACTTGCTGTATTGTATGGATGTTCACAAGCAGCTCAGAATTTACTTGGAAAGAGCTAAATCTATTAGATAAGAGTTTTAGTTATTTACTTAATTCATCAAAAAGTAAACTGTATGCCAAAATGTTTACATTTTCCTTGTCAAAGCTCACTCAGCTAGAGCAGTAGTATGAATCATTGAATGATTGAACTTCAGGATAAGCAAGCTTCACTGAACACTTTTCTAAGACACAGTAAGCGAGATATGATCTCTAAGGCAAGGTCTTCTTTCGGGTCCAAAGGCATTGGAGGTATATTTCCATGAGGATCACCCACAAGGATTGGCTTAGGAATCTGTACTGTCATTTGACAAGGATAGACCTCCTCATCAGAGATACTTAATGTAAAATTAGATCTGGATGAGCAAATTGATCCTTAAGTACACACCTGCCCACCTTCCCCTGCTTAAATTTGTGCAAGGCATGGAAGAATGTCTTTTGATGTTTTGTTTAGTTGTGTTATCTAGTTTTTTGTTCAGGCACTGCATTAGCATGTGCAAACAGAAATAAGAAGAAAAATCTTGTTTGCAAAGCATTGTATGTAAGGAGGGAGGCCATTAGTTTGGGAAAGTTTTTCGATACCAGGCTATCAAAATACTGCCAGCTTTAGTCTTGCCAGCTGGTGGAAATGAACTTGCTCATCCATATCTAATGTTATGGTAAGTATATAACATTCATCTGTTGATCAGGCAGTAAAAAAGGGACATGATAGGGGAACTTCTATGTGAGGATAAAATATAGAACCAAGTAGGAGAGGAACTTCAGGGACAGTCATGTGGTGTCTCCCTACCAGTCAAACTAGAAGGAAGGAATGGGGAAATTGGAAGCTGTATATAGTATATCAATTACCTGACACAGAAAGTAAAGGTTAACACAAGGATAAAGAATATAATAAAAGGTTGGGATAGGAAAAATTATTTTATACTAATGAGAGTTTCTCAGTCTCTGAAGAGCTAACAGGTGTATTCCTGTATGCAGATCATAGAAGAAAAAGTAATCAAAGTAGTAGACCAAACTGAGTTATATAAACTAAGACATAAGGAAAGAAATATATCTAGATGTTATAATTATAAAGAATGAAGGGGTTAGATGCCTTAATGTTAGGGCACTCTTGATTAGTAGTGACCATGACACTTCATTTTGCAGTCTGTTGTCGATAACAGGGACAGTGTGGGCAGGCATATGAACAAGAGAGAAGAGAGAAGTTTGGGACTATATGAAGGCAGACTGCAACTGGTAGGGGAATGTCTTGAGGCAGAAATGGGAGAGTGCATAGAGACAGTGGGATAAATGACTTGTAATTAATGATTTAGCAAAACTGGCCATCAGTCTTGAACAAGTGCTGAAACAGAAATGGCAAGGTAAGGAGAAAAGACAGGTCAATGTAACTTACTAGGCATTACATCATCATCATCATCATCATCCCCCTTTTTCCCATTTTCTGTATGAGGTTGGGGTGTTGTGTCAACTGTCACCATGTCCCACAATTCAATACCACTGTCCTACCTTCTTCACCAATCATGCTTGGGTCTATGTTAAATATTCGAACATCCAAAATCTCGAACGTTACATGGTCGAGACCAAATGGTCGACATTTGGATGTTCGAATATCAAAAAAAAAAAAAAAAAAAAAAGAAAAACACACCTTAACAGTGTGAGCAGGGGGATTGCGCCCCCCCCTACTTAAATATACCAACTCCGAGACCGCACTTCAGTGCAGAAAAGGGAAATTCTCCCTATCTGCACCATGCAGGGCCGTTGAAAGTCAATCTTCAAACACTTGAAATTTCAAACGTTTGGTCTTGACCATGTAACGTTCGAAATTTTAAGCATTCGAAGAATTGACATAGACCCTCATGCCTTACTGTTGTAAGTCTTCTGTCACACAACCCATCCATCTGTTTGTTGGATACCTACATTTCCTCTTGCCTTCTTCCTGTGTCTCCCACATTTTATTCACTAGATTGTCTTCTACTTTATTGCATATGTGCCAGAATCATTGTAATTGGTTCTCTTTGACCTTTTCTTCAGGTGAAGCTACTTGGGCTTGCCTTCTTTCTTTGACTATCCCACAGTGTGTATCCTGCCATTTGTCTCAGAAACTTTATCTCCATCACCTCTAGCTTCCTCAACTGCTGTGCCTTCACTGCCCAGGTTCCTGTGCAGTACATTAGTAATGGTCACACCACTGTTTTATATACCTTACATTTGAAGTTATCTGTCATTATTCTGTCACACACAATTACTGACACTCTCTACCATTTGGCTGCAGCCACTCTGATTTTAGCATTGACCTCCTCATTCAGACTTCCCTCCTCCTTAACTACCGCTCCAAGATACTTGAAGCTGTTAGCCTGTTCTACTATTTTTCCCTTCTATCTCAGTTTTCAGTTTCTTCTGACTACCCCTTTTTGCTGCCATGACAGCTGTCTTATCTGTACTCAGTTTCATCCAATGTGCCTTCAGTTTTGCATTTAATTCCCCTGTTATGATCTTGTGCAGAATCTACTTGTAATGCACATCATCTGTATACAACAGACTTATTGATCTGTCCCTTGTGACCTATGTATTAATGTAGTCCATCATCAGTATGAACAGCAGTGGGCTCAAACTTGATGCACATCCATTTCTAATTGGAACTCCTCTGTGAGGTTGGACTCAGTTCATACTTTTGTAATTGTGTCCTTGTACATAGCCTACATGAATTCTACTAATATTTCCAGGATTTCAACCCTCACCAGACTCCCCATATCAGCCGTCTTGGGATCTTTTCATATGCTTTTTCCAAGTCTAGGAATGCCTAGTTGGACTTGTCCTAATCCTTAGCTTTTACTCAACTGTCTTAGTGCAAACATTGGCTTGGTTGTGCTACATCCTGATCTGAATCCGAACTGCTCTCTCCCATCATACTTTCTACAGTATGGCATATTCATTTATCAGTTCACTAGGCATTGCACAGAGAGAGAGGGGCAAAGCATGGGAAAGGGGAGAAGAGTGGATACGAGTATGAGGGAACCACAAAAGACATCAAAAGTGATAACTGTGTGATGAGGTTACTGTTGTGAATACTGTAGTAACAACCAAGTTAGAAGTGAACTAAGTCAGAAAAAATAAAGTAAATAAAATTCACAGATTTGTGTCTTCCAAGACAAAATAACTAAATCTATTTAGCACTTTCGTTAATCAACCACAAGCTTCATCACAATGAAATAAAAGTATGGACTCCATCTTTAAATGTATACAAAACAATCATGTCACCAATCAATACAGACCTGTATTATCTTTTTTAGTTTTCAGACCCATATCTTCTTCACAATTTCCCTGCTCTCAACTTCAGAACACTGTTAATGGAGATAAAATCATTTAATGCTTCTAAAACCTTTGCATTTAAGCTGATTTGTCAAATAGGTCCAACAAATTCTAACTTATTTTTCTAGTCACCACCTCTGATATTAATATTATTTTTTTCCAAAGCGAAGAATACAAAGTTTTTAAAATTATGAAAATACATTGAATGTTTAAAATGAGTATTGTTGCTATCCTGGGTAATAATTGGATGACAGTGTTTATAGATTCTTTTTTTTTTTTTTTTTTTTTTTTTGTAGACAACATTACATCTTCCTCAGATAGTATGCCTCACATATTGGTAATTTTGCTAAGTAAACAATCCCAGCTGTAAAACAATTAAACTTTCCAGAGCATGATAGCACTCTGTCAGAATAGCATACAGTAATATTCTTGGACATTAAACACATTAACTGTAAATTGTCCCTTACTTTAAATGTAAATCTAGGCATATTACCAAGTTTTAAACACATCATCTCCCTGTTAAAAACAGTGTTCTGCTTAAATGTTATTATATCTGGGATGGTGTTATTTCCAGTAAATTCAGCAGCAAAAACTTTACACTATGTAGATGTATCCCTTCCTTATCTGTGGACCAGGTCACCACCCTGGTATTTAGGCCTACAGCTTCATCCAGAAATCTCACAAATGTTGAAGTCTTACCTCCAAGAAGTGTGGAAAATGTCTGTATCTGGACGAATTCATGAAAGGAACTTCATCTTTCTTTATTTGGCTGCATCTCTGTGATTAAGATATTTGTTTCTCCTTCTGCTATTTTATATCTTCCAACATATCCCCAACCCCCTGGCTATCCCTCACTCAGAAAAATAAACTCCTAGATAACTATATCTGAAGTGGGAGGAGAAAACATGTAAAGTGAACAATTAGGGTAATATCAATTTCCTTTTCAGGCCTGGGGATTCTGGACTGGGGAAACTATATGAAGGCCTTTCAGCTTGCTCAGCTCTTTTCTATTGACCATAACAACCCCCTCTATGGACAACTATTAGAGGTAAGGTATTGCACTCTGTATCTTCTTGGGGGCTTAGATGGTTTCCTCCAAAAACATTTACCTGTTAGCTCTTTTTATACATTACTTGCCTAGCCCTTAAGGTAGTCTCTAAGGTCACTGGCTTGCTAGGTATTTGGGGCTTTATGATCCCACATTTTCTTAGTGACGGGATCCTTTAAATAGTAAAGACTGGAAAGATCGAGGAACTGAATTTCTTTGTGACCTTACATATGTGCTAGAGGGAAACAGATGACTGAATTAAGTGAGCACCTGAACTTCCCTATTGATTTCTTTTGGAAATTCTTACAAACCCGTTATATGATCAGTCGATTCCCCCTTTTCAAATTATATACAAGCTGATCTCCTTCCCCTATATAGAAAGAAATCAAGTTCGCCTTTAAGAGCAAAGGGAATAGTGTTAAAAGATCCTCTACTTTCTATCAGATCCTTATCTATAAAATAAGTTAATTTCACTATTAGAGTCCTGGTTGTGACATTTGGGATTTCAACAACTTTTATGTCACATAGATTGTGCTTTAGCTAGTGCAAGATTAAAAAAAAAACCCTTATGTGTTTGAGAAGATGGTATACCTATTCCATGAAGGCTATTGGATGGGTAGTATGAGTGATAACCCTGATTTTACAAGGAAAGATATGTGCTATGTCAACATACTTTACAAAATGTGTGACTACTTCATAGTCTTCAGACTTTTGGGCATGATAGTGAGATGATTGTATGTAACTTTATGTTTACTCATCCCCTGTATTAAACCCTCACTTTTGGCAGGAGATATACCAAACTTAGGTGAGAAAACCCTTATGTACACAAAATGGGTTCCACATATCTCAGCAGTAGCATGGGCTTATATAGCTTTAAAAGGGGAATGCCCACTTGCTTGTAAATTCTGCCATATTCACAGTACAGTGATAGCAGATATAAGAAACCCTCCTAATATGAAAATAAGGAACTTGTGGGCATCCTTTATGCAAGGTTTAAAATCAAATAATTGAACTACCACTATAGCCATTATTACATATTAGCATGCACTGGATCTTTTTCTTATTCAGATTATTATTTTTTTCCTCTCAGGTTTACCATATCCAGACTTTAAGAAGGAGAGAATATATGTTTTTTTCTCACAGTATTGAATATGTTGATATTCCAAGTGCTGATTTAAAACCTCTCTGATCTATTGTTTATTGTAGTAATAATTTCAGTGCTTCCATATTTCATTTCATATTTACTTCCTGTGTAAGATCAATTGTAATAAACTGCTTGTTACAAAAAAGTTCCAGTTTTTATTCCTAATACATTTAATACTGTGGCCAAACATAGATTTGGAAAAAAAAATATTATTATTATTAACCTCACCTATAGACAAATATTAACACCATAGGAGTTTGTAAAATCAGTTGAAATCTTATAGACCTGTTACTATTTACTTCCAAGCTAATTTCTTCCAAAATGAATTTGGATACCCTGCTATTCATTAACATAGTTTTCAGACCTTCAGTTTCATATCAAACTACTCTCATTTGTTGCAAGGCTAGGCATTCTGATCATCTGCCTTCTAACCAAATTTCTTTTAACATACAATAAATAATTGCTATAATAATGTTAAGGAATTATTACAAAAATGTGGCTTTCCTATGTATACTTGACTCAAATTTATTTTCAATAAAATCTTTATATAATAACACATCTAACAATTAATCCTCATAAGCTGCATATGTGAAATATAAAAAAAAGTTGTAGTATTTAAGTATTCAAAAATTCTTTTAAGTCAACTTCAGACCCATTCATAAACAAACAAGTTGTCAGGATATCTTAGGTTCATAGTTTACTACTAGGCTAACTGCTCTTGTGGACTATTTTAAGCCTAGCCAATTACTCCAAGTGAAAATCAAACCCTGCATCCTGTGTCTGTAAGGTAAACACCTTAACCATTATGCCATCCTTAAATAAATATGAATAAACTATGTAAATTTAAAATGTATAACATAATCTCTTTCCAAATTGTATAACACTAAATTTCCAAAAATATGAGTATTTGAGGGCCACATAGCCACCCCATGAATCTGTTACACAAATTCTCCATCACACATAAAAATATTATTTAATATTAGCTCCATTTGTAGACATACAACTTTAATATCTGCACTTTTTAGTTTCTCAAATAAAATCAGAATGTCCCTAAACTAATTATGCCCATTACATGTGGGATGGACATATATACATATTTAATAACAGATGTGACACACCATATATTACTGTCCCACCTAAGTTCCCTCAAAATAACCAAAAAAATGCTAGGAATCATCTAAGATCTGTGAAAATAAGGAAACAATGCTATTTAATTTCTTGTCGATACAGCTACTTGCAGGTATTCATTTTGAACCCCCAGTAGCAGTAATAGGACAAAAATGCAGATCCACCTCATTTTTACACACTGTTGGAACAGCAAACAATTTGGAGTGACACAATTAATTGCCTTTAATAATTCAAATAATTATTTGTCAGTTCTTGCATCCAACATTAAGTGTTCCAAAATACAATCAGCATGCTGGTATAACATTAGAATCTCATTTTTTGAAACTATACAGTAAAATGTATCATTGCATAAAGCAAAAAATATCCAAAGAATTTATCAGCACCATTCCTCTCCCTTTATCTGATTTCATAATACATATCGATTTATTACAATCATAGGTAAGTATTAGGCAATCAGTCTGCAGACCATTTCAGGCCTAGCCAAAAAATAAATAAATAAACTATTAATAAGTTCCCTCTAGCCCTAAAGAGGGCAAGACAAGATAGACCAGAGAAGAATTTGAGGCTGCCCATCCAGTTATCTAGGTTTACCTTAAAGGTGGTGCCATTCTGCTTGACATGTAGTGGAAGTTTTTTTTCCAGAGGTGAGGAATACATTGGGATAATAATCTGTCACACTGATGTGCTTTATTTATTGGCTAATAAAGGTTTAGTTCTTTTAACCAAGTTGTTGCAGTAACGTTAGTTCTGAGAAGGAATAAGTGGTCAAATGGGGTTGGATCTTTCATTGCATGAAGCTCTGCACACAGATCACTATGGAGGAGTCTGTAATACACTAAATATGGAGAAAGGAAAGCAGGAGAGCAAGTAATTGCACAGCTACTTTTCAAATTTTTCCAGTGATTACTCTCATCAAGTTTGAGGAAGGAAGTCTTTTTTTCTTTTCTTTTTTTTTTTTTGTTTAAATATAGAGCAACATAGCAAGTGGCTGTCTCCACCAATCACCCAAGAACAATACAATTAGTGTCTAATATACAAACGAAAAGTCTCTGATGTCAAAATCAGACAGCACCTCATTAACTTAACAGAAAATATATAAGACCAAATAAACATTGTTAAATGTTTACACAAGAACGGTTCTTGCTGCCTAAAAATGTTGTAATCTCTTCTTTCTTTACTTTGTTCCTACAAAAAACAAGCTTCACTCTCCCTGATGTCTACTTCCTTAGCTAAATTTTCCAAGAACCCAGAATTGGAGGCATGAGGTATTGAGACACTGGTATAAACAGCAAACAGCATTACTGTCAAGTTCATTACCAGCTGCAGATAATCTGCCCAGATAGACCAAGATCGGTAATTATGGAGTAGAAGTCTTCTTGTTTTTGTTACTCACTTTACTAAGGACACTAAAGTGATTTCATTGTTAGCTGATTCACAAGACAGTACATAGTATCACTTATCCAATTCTAAATTGCATACTCTATTCGTCTTAATAGTTGGCCCAGTCATTAATGCTATATGACCTGGAGAAATCAATAGGAAGTGTAATTTCAAGATGGATTTAATTTTCACTACACAGGTAGATGTAAAGAGCTGGAAATACCTATTTCAGAGTATCATTTCTTTGACTATGGTAACTATTATTTGGTATGATGCATGGGTGTCTAGTAAAATATATGGGACTGTAGTGACCCATCCTCCATCTCACAGCAAACATCTTCTTAGAGGGGGATGCTTGTAGTAGTGCCAAACAGCATTGATCTAAATGGAAATTAAACAGTCACATGCACACTGATTGGACAAAACAATCAGCATGCCCACTGTAAATTAAGCATTCTCTGCTCCAGAAAAAAGTCCAGCTAAAACATACTTTCTCCTCACTGGTAGTGGAGAGCATAACTATTGGTAAAACACACTTCCTATGCTACTGTATACACCTAAACTTCTCTGTGGAGAAGAATAATAGAATTATAGTAAAAAGATAATGTTCCCAATGCTCCCTACCTGAACAAAAAAGAAAATGCAGATTATGCAATGTGAGGCCCAAATATGGACTCCTCAGAACCTTATTTTTCCCTTAAATAATGTCATTGTATAATAGCAGTAATCCAGTCCTTGGTGTGAATAACACAGGATTTATCCACAGATGGCTTTGTTAATCACTTAGACTTCACTCTTGTGATCAAACCATGCAAACTGTGGGTAATCCCATGTTAAATAAAGCAGTTATTAGCCTAAAAAAACAGCAGCAGGGAAATGTATTTATTTATTTTTTTAAGAATTGCAAAAAAATATATTGTCAGTCAGTAGTGCCGAATGCCTTAAAGATAATATTGACATAAAATCCCTATCTGTGTTTATTATTTCTAAGTAGTTATTAATGTATAATATGATACTTTGTAATATATGGCTAACAGACATAATTTAGTTTCTCATGGACAAAGCCAAACTGATTTGGATGTACCAGTTGATGAAGATATGTTGTACTTATAAGCATTTCTGTGCAAATTATTTAACCAGTAATTTAATCTGTATTCACCAATGCTGTATAAAGACTGTTTTTATGAAGATAAATGCTTATTTGTTTTGGGTGTAAGAATTATCTCTGCCAATTCAATTAGCACAAAGGACTAAAGGTCTGACCTATTAATGAACTGCTACATTTGCCAAAGTAACTGGGTATGGTTCTTTTCACCTTCATTTGAAATTAGAAGACCATTAAATAAGAAAAGTAAATAGGTGGAAAGCAAATTATTACATTTTTCTTAAAAATTCACAGTGGGTGTGATAGGACCCAGAATTTCCACCTGTAAAACTTTTCTTAAACTCCTGAATATGCTAAATATTAATCAACACAGAGATAAATTTTTATTTATCTTGATAAGAATGTGTAAATGCTAATGAATAAATTCCTTCCAGGTAGTGCAAGAAACACTGAGCTAAATCATGAGGTTTGGCCAGAATGGTTCCTTCCTGTAGTAGCTGCTGTATATAATTGAGTTTATGAGTTTATGAGCTTTATTAAGTAACATTGCGAAATATTTGCCCTCTTGGTCTGCATTAATATAAATATTCCTTCTAAATGTAGAAACTGTTGTTTAGTGCTGTTCACACAGAACAAAAAAGGGCCGCGCAAGCTCACTGTGTGGAGAAGTGACTTGACGATTCAATCTGAGTTTACATTTGAGACATCTGTGAAGCATATTAGTCATAATGTATTTACAATAGTTTTTCTACTACCAATAACTGTTCCTTAAAATATTGAAACTGTCACTTCTGTTCATGCATCTTAGAGAACTTCTGGTGTAAAGGAAGAAATCAATTGTAAATAAACTGAAGCATCATCATAAAAGCATATGCTATTTGGGTAGAATGGTTTCCTTGTTTCATTGGCTGTTGACAGTGTCTTTCTTATTTGGTTGTAAATAAACTAGACAGTGTAAAAATCTACAAGTTCATTATTAATATTTTAACTACGAATGCATTTTAATTTAACTTAATTTTTGCAGTAAAAAGGACTGTATTGGGCTATTATAGAGTTTTTTTGGCATTTGGTGCAGATGAGTAGGGCTATGAATTTTTGATGAGCTTCTTCCTTGAAAAGGGACATTTGGGTCCAGTGGGCTGTCTCAGCCAGTTAGCAAATTTGTAACACATTATATTTTGAATCCCTGCTTAGGTTTATAGGTTCACAGGTAAGTACTAAGCTAGCAGCCCTTATAGACCATTTTAAGCCTAGTCATTTTCCATCAAATTTGAGAATCAAACCCTGTACCTTGTGTCTGTGAGGTAAACACCTTAACTGTTATGCCAACACACAGCATTCACCCTTGACATAACTGCTAACTAATGTTTTGCTATATGTTATTTGACTATGAGACATAGTAAGTCTCTTGTAGTTTAATGTTTTGCCAGTTGCTTTTTCAATAAATATGACTTTCAAAGGAAGAGAAGTTTACTCTTGCTCATACTAAGTCTGTTTTCAGTGCAAGAATTTTTTTTTGTTGTAATCTAAATCTCTGATCATTGTAAAAGTAAAGAAAAAATAGTATGGACACTGACAGGATTGAACAGTATTTTATGGTAACTGGGGAGAGATGGCAGAGTAATGGGATATTGGAATGGCTTGGAGGGGCTGCAGTCCATTTCCCTGCCTAGGGCTCCATTTAGCTATGAGTTGGCTCTGATTAGTCCTTCATATAACCACTTGACAATGTCTCTGGAGAAAATCATATAAATATCCCTCATCCCCTTTCAAACCATCTTGAATATCCAGATTTGTTGAAATGGTCATTTACAGTCCCCACAGGAATTAACAGACTTTGACCCAACTCCATTATAAGTTGATGCAGTTTTATAACAAAAGTGTAATATGCTGTAATACTGAACCTATAGTGTACAATAAATATTTAAATAATACCTCAATAAACAAACGTTTAATGTCATAGTCTTGCACTATTACTATCCTTCCTTGAAAAATATCACTGTCAGTAATAATGTCAATATTTGCTGACTTATGATTGGTTGAGTTAATAAATATATTGTTAAATGATTTAGCTTATAAGAGGCAATACTTATCACTGGCTTAGTGTAAGTCATGCAAATGATATACCATGAACATTTTATCAAGTTCCATCTTTTTGTAATGTGGTCACACTATTCACATTATAAAAAGAAATTAACTTAGTTCTCACTATGAGTTACCTTTCCTGTGCAGTAAGAGGCCCTACCTTGACTCCCTCTCTAAACTCATACTAGAACCCCAAACTAATATTTTAATATAATTTAACAGTGTAAATTTTGAAAAAGATAGCCAAGATGAATTAAAAAAGGAATAAAACAATAAAAGTAACAAAACTGAAGCAGTTAATTGCATTAGTCCTTGAGCCAGGAACATTCCCATCCTGGCCTAAACTGAAATGAAAATGTTTACATTCTTTTGTATAGAATGCATCTTTAAAATGTGTGATATATTCTGTTTACTTCTTATTTATTTATTTAATATTTGTTAACTGGGATAGCCTGACTGGGTGATAAGCCCATTTTCAGCGGAGTCCAGGGAGAAAAGCTCCACAGACAAATTTTACAAGGAAAAGTTACAAGAAAAATAATTTAGACTATTGATGTTTCTGTCTGTCTAGCAATGCAATATAAGTTATTACTCATGTATATAATACTTTTTGTCTAATAATTGGAATCTCTTGAACTTTTACTAATGTATTCATCACCCGAGGGATCACACCAGTTGCCCTACTGGATAGGGGCACTGTGAACTAACATCGGGTGACACGGTGCCTGGGCAATTTGTTTGGGCTAGGTTTGTAAAGGCTCCAGGGCCATTAGCCTAGTAGACACCTATGAACTTATGAACCTATTTGTAGTCTGTCTACCTGCATTGTTCCTTGTTCATGTCTGGAAATGTTTCTTATACCTGTGCACTCAACAGGTAAACAAACAAACAAAAATAAATAAATAAACTGAGGCTGTGATAGACTTCATATGGTGTGAAAACTCCTTTTCCATATCCTTCAAAGAGTCAGAAGAAAATTGAACACTTTATTGGCAATTTAGAGAACAGCTAGACATTGGAACCAGGGTTTGGTTCACTTCTATCCTAGTAACTTTCTAATCCATGCAAAATGTATTTATTTGTTTTGTTTTGATGACCTGCATTGGAAAGTCTTGCTAAACGAAGGTTGGAACTTGGTCAACCATATCTGCATTTTTTATTGTAGTCATGCATATAATGTTCTTGTAGTGCATGGAGTGTTCTGATTATGCTACAATATTAGGAAAAAGGTAACTCAATTAAACACTAGAGTGGTGTGAAACCTGACCTTACCAAATGTTAAACACCCCCTGCTAAAATTTTTAAGGTTGGGTCTTAGGTCAGTCAATAAAATCTGCTAGTACAAATAATAGTGACAGAATAAAAGATTTGCTACTGCTTGCTGTCCATCGGTAACATATCCCGACTTCCTGTTCTAAACTTAGAAAGTTACTAGAATAGCAGGATGCATGTTTGCCTAATTTTCTAAAGGATTTGAAGTCTGAAACCTAAATGTATGTCATTATTTAGTGCCTTCAAGTTCTCAGTAATTTGTCTGAAAACCATGGACTTTATGAGAAACACACACAGCATGAGGCAATAATCTGGACATTCTGTCAAAATCTGGACAGTTGAGAGGCATGAAAGGTACATGTAAAACATAAGGGGCTGTGTTACACTACCTTTCTGAAAGCGCTTGTAAAGTATTTTAAAGCTTTGAAAGCCAGTAAAACACTTACCCTGGGATTCATGAAGCTCGGCGCAAGGACGGCGTTAGCCTTGCGCTGACCATGTGGTGTAGAGATGGTGCAGCAGCACCATAATGCATATTAATGAAGGTGCACTGCCGTAACAGCCACGTGCATAGGAAACTTGCGCGAGTGCAGGGGGTGTGTCCAAGTGCTGCACAGAGGCGTGAACATGTCGGCTGCATACGCGCAACCTAAAATACTGACTAGTACAATCTACCTCTAATAGTAATCACTCCTGTCAGTGTCTGTCGATACTGAAATGTATGCAAAGCATACAAGACAGTTTTGCGAACACCAAAATAAAAAGTAAACACAAAGGCATGTAGCTGAATATTGAGTCCCCGTCCCTCGAACAAATGATATTTATAACCCCGTACCTGTATACCATTGTAGTGTCGATAGTTATACCAAGTGGAAGCAAAATGCATCATGTTAGGGCACCGCCAATTGCTAAGCCTAGCCCAATGGTTAGGGTTACCACATGTCCCACATTGTGAGGGACAGTCCCCCCCTAGGCAGTTGTGTCCATATCAAAGCCATTATAAATGTCAAATGTCCTGCGATTGTAGGACATAATTATGTCCCATATTTTATGTAATAGTCCCATTCAATACTTATTTCCATATATAAAATACCTAAATATTACAAGAAACAGAATAAGCAAGTAAACGAAACAGAATATGCAACTAAACCACTACAACAATAAAAGCTTATATTTAGGCATAAAACTAAAGTACTATCCTTTATATTGACCATGGGTATGTGTTGGCCTGTAAACTCTGATGTGTGTCCTGAAAATGTCCCATCCTGGTCATATGAAAAGGTGGCAACCCTACCAATGGTCAGAGCATTCACCCAATATCTGCCCATTCGCAGTCCAAGTCGTCCTTGTCAGGACGACCTAAAGATGAACGGTATTACCCGGGTCTACCTACCATGTCATGAAAGATAAGTATTTGCGTGTACCTATGTGTGTGAAGTACAGCATGTGGATGATCAGAAATGCTAGGGTAGTCCTTACAACCATATTTGTACGAGAAATATGTAGTGTAAGCAATGTGTTCTGTTGACTGTGCCATGGGCCATCAACCAGAGAAGGGATGGATGGTGTCTGTGGAATATGGGGGTGGGGGGTGACAGGTAATGTAAAAATTCGCCAAGGGGAGACTGGGTTGAATGCACAATAGGTGAACTGGAGGTGTACGAGGAAGCAGTGGGTGAATCAGGAAGATAACCAAAGAACAAATATTCACATCCACAATACAATCCCACAAACATATGAACATTAAATAGTGCAATACACATGTACAGCAACGTTACCAGCACATACCCACATAATGGTCTGGCCTTAACTGAGCCATCCAACCCCAACACACCTGGATACATAATTGAATACCCATCATCCCCTCCACAGCACACCCCCCCTTCCTGAACTTCCAGCAAAACCACCCATACTCGGGCTGCTAGATAGGTGCAGTCATATCTGCACATAGTGACCCCTACTCATAGTAGGCAGTCTCACCCTAGGCAGTCTCAGGATTGTAAACTATGTATCCCTTGCATGTATAACCCTACCTTATTTTTGTAAAGCCAAAGGAATCGAGATCATCGCTCCCCACAATTTTTGGATATCCCTCATGGGATAAGTATCTGTTCTAAACATTAGACTTGGTGTCACAACACGATGTCCAGTCCTGTAGACATCTAGATACAAGTTGTATGAGCAGTAGTTGTCCACAAGACTGCTCAGCCTCCAGCCGGTCCTGCAGAACCTACGACCTGGGATTAAACACCTGGCCGTGATGCACGTCTCCCCATATGCATTATCAGGAATATATACCTTACACATTCGCATAGTGGCAGTCGGATATAGGGTGATTAAGGTGCTTTAAAGCAGACGTAAGTAGGGTTACCACCTGTCCCACTTTGCGAGGGACAGTCCCTTTTTGGGCAGTTGTGTCCTGACCAAAAATAATACAATGGCAAATGTCCTGTGATTGTAAGAAATACTTATGTCCCATATTTCATTTAACAGTTGCATAAAACAGTTATTTCTGTATGTAAAATACTTAAATGTTACAAGAAACAGAATAAGCAACTAAACTGCTACAAGAATAAGCTTTCATTTAGGCAAATAAGTAAAATTCTAACCTTTGTACTGACCGTGGGTATGTGTCGGCCTGTAAAATCTGATGTGTGTCCCAAACATGCCCCACTTTGGCCATTTGAAAAGGTGGCAATCCTAGACGTAAGCGGGTATGCAGGCGTGTATGCATGACGGTAACTGGCAGTGATTCAGTGGTATGGGAAATGTAAATAAGCATGTAGGTGTATATACATGTGTATGTACAGACCGATATATACACACACATATATACATATATATATATATATATATATATATAAATAAACCAAATAAACGTCCTTTGCAAGGACCAGAACCAGGACCCTGCACACACATCTAATGTGTATTACCAATACGCCATGGCAGATATACGGACAATGGACAGTACCACAAACATATCATATAGCGCAGTCATTCAACAGTATAGAAATGTATCCCATCATGTAGATGTATATGTCAGTGTCTATGTCCAGCATATAGGTACATACATATATAGAGATGTATCAGGAACATACCATGTGGCAACAAATTATTACAAATGAATGAAACGGGAAACACCAGCGATGCCTGTATTATGTAGTGGTGTTGCTCTATGTGATCACAAGACTCCCTCAGACAGACATGTGTCAATCATACATGCAAATAGTTGTACATTGGCCAGATACATCACTCTGTGCATGTAATGTACATTAACACAACAGTACCTGTCCAATCATTATGTGTGAACAGTACTCTTGCAAGGTGCTGTGTGCAACATCATCATCATGATAAAGGTAAATGGGGTAACCATAGAAGGACCGGTAGTGTTGTGTGTACAATGGGGTCATCCTCATCACGTGTACATGGACCATGTAGGCGTGATGTGCATACCAAGATCGTGCCTAAGGGAAAGGGGTGAGGATAACAGGAGTATGTTGTGATGCATATTACAAGGGTTTCATGTGTCCAGTGGGCACATGTGTGTAATGGACAGCTATGTATAGGGCAGATGTTGTCATAGGAGCTGGTTGGCCTTATGTGTCCGTAGGTGAGGGTCAGATGTTGGGGAAGGAATGTAGGTATGGCCATGGAGGATAGGTAGGATCACAGAAAAGACAGCATACAGGGTTGGTATATGACACATGTGGGGGGATACACCCCGGATGGGGATGGGTGTTCGGCATTCACAAGCTCATGGGAACAGTGGGATGGAGGTCCCCAGCCATGGGCAACTGCCACTGCACCTACACAGCTGCAATGGAGGCAGTGCTGGGGGCTGTCCAGGAGGGGCAGCATTACCCTGTAAATGTGACACTCCACCCTTGAACTGGTGTATTTGGCTTCGGAATGCCTTAGGGAGCCACCAATGCAACACATCTGGGACCGCACCACAGCAGATATGTACCTGTCTGGTCCCGCTCCCAGGGGGGACATGCTCCATCCTCAGTGGTGGTACCACCAGAAGGTGGTGGAGAGCCAACAAAAGTTGATGTCTATGGCTGGGCCCCAGATGTGCTAGTGCCTGGTGCCATGGTCAGCTGAAGTGGGAAAGGAGGTTCTGCCGGGACCTCCCAACCCATTCAGCCTATGGTGTTGCGTTTTGAACCCACATATGGCTTAGTGATAGACAACAGCATACAGTATTACCTATGACAGTATGCATAGATATCACCAGCAACCCAAAATAACAGATGGTATACATTTGCAGAGGGAGCACAACACATGTATATATACTGCATGCCAACTGTACAATGTGTAGTAGACGTGTGACTGCAGCTATGAACAGTTGCCCATTATTGGCTTGTCACTGGGAACCCCACACAGTGTCTGTCATACCGCTGTCTCATGTGACACATGTCCAGTCAGGGATGCGATGGCAGTAACATATTCCTATCATCATGTACTGTCTGCAATCCTCACACCATGCTTCTGCTGTGCACAGATGTGTGTTCAGTGTGTATCACAGGAAACAAATGGTTGCACACACTGACCAGTTCACAGATGGTCCCACAGATGGGGGTCCCTCATGAACAGAGTACTGTCATGTCTGTATTATAACATGCAGAATAGCCATTACCACACACATGTTAAACAGGCAGTAGTCTCAATGCAGCATAGCTACACTTACATGTTGTAGTCATGTGTGGCACCCTCCTGTCTTTAGGCTATTTCCCACTGTGGAAAATGATTGATGTACATCCAGATATCATATGTGATGCCGTGTCAGAACACCACATCCAGGTACCACTCACAGCGGACTGTCATGGCCAGATAACAACGTTTCCCTAGATAGTGTACTGTGTTTATCATGCGGATGGCTATGGGAACACCATCACAGCTGTACCACATGCAATCAGCTAGAGGAGGACTGCAATAGGTGCAGATGCCATCACCTAACCATGTCCATCACTTACAGTACACATGCTGCTGCTGTGCAGGTGTACTCCTTCACATCCACCAGAGAGTGTGTGGGTGGGACAGGCAAAGTACACCAGGGAAGGGCTTGGAGACTTAGCCATTAGCATCATCTGCCACACGCCGAACAGTACAGGGGTCAAACCCCTGACTACTCATTACAATTACATGTGCATGACGTTACTACATGTGCCACAAAGGCAACATGTTGCTGTGCTGTAAGAACATATGTGTGTAGGTGAGTGACATCTTCAACAGATATAGTAGACATACATTAGGTGTGGCACACATGGCTGCCCATGTGAACGGATGCCATTGTCACCACAACCACACTCTCTAATGGACACACATTGATACCTTTGCCAGGGCCACAAATACACAACGTAACTACTTAGTTTGCCACACTGCAGTAATGCAGAGGACCACATGCACTACAGGGGATATCTGGAGGTTCTATGGGCTAGGGCATGTGAAAGTGCTTGACATCTGTTGGTATGCCAATGAGGGTTATACTGGGAATGACTGTGGTTGGGAGCATCACAACCCACATGCAGACACAGGGTGCCAGTACTGGCATGTAGATATGCATTGCTTCATGGGTGTGTAGTGGTTGGCTGTGCAAGATGGCTGTACAAGGCTGGGTGAGGGGTAATGCTTGGCATTGCTTCACCTGACAGTGGTGTGCAGTGCAGGGTTGTAGTGTCTGCAATGTCCCACGCAGATGGGTACTGCATTATCTGGTCTGACATCCTGGTTACCAATGTGTATGGCCATAGCTTTGCAATGCATGCCATGTCTGTGTTTGATAGTCCTTCACATGGACATTGCCTGGGATGTGCATGTCCCACAATACTGTACAGTGACATGTACAGGTGCACCTGGTTTGGCAGACACATGTTGTGTACACAAGCCTGTTATACCCGATATGCCAATACTGGCTTGGTGTGATGAAACCTGCTTATAGTGATCAGGACGGCCCTGCACCTGCATGGATAGTATGATACAGGTATTCCATGGAGTCCCTGGCATGGGACCATACAGGGCACATGTTTACAGCATTGTCTGGCCATTGTGGATCACATTTGATGGCACCACATATGTTGCAGGCATTCAGTGTGGAACATAGTGAAGGCACAATGTCCGCATATATGTGCCTATTGTACCGCTATACAGGGTGCCATGTCCTCTGCAGGCCACTGCATTCACACCATGCCTACTGTCTGTCATCAATGTGCATGGTACTAGCAACATAGCGGGATATCCTAGGCAAGTTTGTTTGTGCATGGCACATGGGTGCGAGACATATACCGGGTACTAGTAGGGCTGCATACTTTGTTCACCAGGCCTTATGCCAGATGTATGGGTATGGCTTGCCAACATAGTCCCATGGCTGACTGACAGCTGTACTCCTCGTGAGGTGGCCAATGTGTCATAAGATGGATACCATATAGGAAAACTACAAAACCCGCTCCCCACCTCTTTATAGGCTCTGACAGACAAATATACACTTGCCATGTCCTGTATACAAACCCCTACCATATCACACTGCAGCAATACGTGTTTAGGGCATGCACTATGGCGAATACTACAAAGCACTGTATTTGTCTCACACAGGCAGACACACACACTTAGCATGTCTGGGATAAGAACACCAACCTAACTACTTTACTACACTACAGCATTATGCAGTTACAGAACGTGCTACCGAGATTACTGGGACACAGCACTCCCAGAGGTGTATTTGTAGGTGGGTGACATCATCAGCCTTGCCAAAGCTGGGTATAAGAAATGTAAGGAGTGTGAGCAGTCTAAAAGCATTACTCAGTCCTTAGACAGACGGACACACACACACACACATGACAAGTGTGGGATTAGAACACCGACCTAACTACTTAATTACACTACAGCATTACGCAGTTACAGAATGCACTACAGATATTACTGGGACACAGCACTCCTAGAGGTGTATTTGTAGGTGGGTGACATCATCAGCCTTGCCAAAGGTGGGTGTAAGAAATGTAAGGAGTGTGAAAAGTCTAAAAGCATTACTCAATCCTCAGGCAGATGGACACACACACACACACACACACACACACACACACACACACACACACACACACACACGGCAAGTGTGGGATTAGAACACCGACCTAACTACTTTATTACACTACAGCATTACACAGTTACAGAACGTGCTACAGAGATTACTGGGATACAGCACTCCCAGAAGTGTATTTGTAGGTGGATGACATCATCAGCCTTGACAAAGGTGGGTATAAGAAATGTAAGGAGTGTGAGCAGTCTAAAAGCATTATTCAGTCCTCAGACAGACGGACACACACACACACACACACACACACACACACACACACACACACACACACACACACACACACACACACACACAGCAAGTGTGGGATTAGAACACTGACCTAACTACTTTATTACACTACAGCATTACGCAGTTACAGAACATGCTATGAGATTACTGGGACATAGCACTCTCAGAGGTTTATTTGTAGGTGGGTGACATCATCAGCCTTGGCAAAGGTGGGTATAAGAAATGTATGGAGTGTGAGCAATCTAAAAGCATTACTCAGTCCTCAGGCAGATGGGGACACACACACATACACACACGCACACACACACACACACACACACACACACACACACACACACACACACACACACACACACACACACACACACACACACACACACACACACACGGCAAGTGTGGGACTAGAACACCAACCTAACTACTTTATTACACTACAGCATTATGCAGTTACAGAATGCGCTACCGAGATTACTGGGACACTGCACTTCCAGAGGTGTATTTGTAGATGGGTGACATCATCAGCCTTGCCAAAGGTGGGTATAAGAAATGTATGGAGGGTGAGCTGTCTAAAAGCATTACTCAGTCCTCAGGCAGATGGGGACACACGCACACGGAAGTGTGGGACTAAAACACTGACCTAACTACTTTATTACACTACAGCATTACACAGTTACAGAATGCGCTACCAAGATTACTGGGACACAGCACTGTATTTGTAGGTGGGTGACATCATCAGCCTTGCCAAAGGTGGGTATAAGAAATGTAAGGAGTGTGAGCAGTCTAAAAGCATTACTCAGCCCTCAGGCAGACGGACGGACACACACACACATACACACACACACAAACACACACACAGCATGTTTGGGATTAGAACACCAACCTAACTACTTTATTACACTACAGCATTACGCAATTACAGAACACACTACCGAGATTGCTGGGACAAAGCACTCCCAGAGGTGTATTTGTAGGTGGGTGTCATCATCAGCCCTGCCAAAGGTGGGTGTACGAATTGTATGGGGTGTGACCAGTCTAAAAGCAGTTTACAGTCCTCCGGCAAATGGGGACAGACATACACACACACACACACGCCAGTGGTGGGAATGGAACACCTGCCTATTTACAGATCACTATTACAATACTACATACTTATGAGTCGCGCCACACAGACTACACCTTTCAAGGCTGTCATTATGACCTTCTAGGAATGCGGACATCAACAGGGATGCTGACAGTTAAGTTGTACATACCTGTGAACCTGTGTGTTTAAAGTAGGAATCCATCCTGACCTGGAGTATGCCCATCTGTGGAATGGACGACTACTACTACTATACAGGGTTACAATGGCCATGCCCATACACAGAGGCACATAACCGACACAAGGTGTCACTGGGCATGCTCACACACTTAGTAGCACAGGGCTGTTCGGAATGCACTATGTGTCCCTCTACACAAGGTTATACTGGGCATGCTCATACACTTAGTTGCACAGGGCTGAATGGGATGCACTCTGATTCTAAACACAGAAGGCCACAGTAGCCATAATATTACAGGTAGACATAAAGAACACATTGTAATGGGCTCTGGTGTTAGTAGTTATCATTGTTAGCTCTACATATATTTGACACCGGCCTTTTACACAACATCTGCTGTCATTCTGGGATGACATGGCTGACAGTAGGCAGACCTTTGACACATATCACATGCATCCATGATTCAAGGAAGTGGGGATAATACTCAAGTCGCATCCACCCATACAGTGCCATTCCAAGGCAAATGTCCTAAACACAGGATAACTCTCTGACACCTACAGGACAACTGCATTGTTTTCTTATGCTAACCAGTGCTAGATGTGTAGCATCCATAATCACAGCTGGTCACTGTAGATCCAACAATGGGGAGTACTGACATCTGTGCAGTGAGGGACACCTGGCTGATGGCTCTGTAGTGCACAATAGCACTACCATCATATACCTCAGAACCAGATATGTGGGCCATAACACAGGTACGGACCGCTCCAGGTGGTGGTGTCCCCACATACATAAAGGCCACTCACATGTACTGACTGGTACCCCCACAAAAGGCATCGCAGATGAGTCATGTGCAGGACACAGTGTCACATGCTGCATTCTGGGATGTAAACCCCAAGACACCACCATGCCCTCGGACCACCAACATGCAACCATACATGTTGTAGGACATATAAGGGTACACCACCATGTGACCCTTGACCAGTGGACTGTACCAAGCTCTACATCAACTGTAGAGAGTACCCATGTACTGACACAGTTGCATCATATGTTATGCAATGCAATGATACCACTGTCTGTAACCAGGTCAGCTGTACACATACCAGGGGCCCTTGTTACTTTCCACCAGTTGCTGTACACCAGTACACACCCTCATATATGGATATGACATACATGTACCTGCCCTGGGTATGTACATGTTACATGCACACACACACACACACACACACACACACACACACACACACACACACACACACACACACACACACACACACACACACACAAAACATACATGTAAATAGCATAGCTGTTGTTGTCCTTTTTGCAAAGAGGTGGCTACAGCCATTGCACACATGCACATGGAATATAGGTCCATGGCTGCTGAATGCTAACACTACATAAGGTGTGATATCAATGTTGACAGAGGTACCATTCCCTCTGTACCAGTCACCCATTACACCCATCATGTCATGCAACAGTCTATGTGTCATGTATGTCATTGCACATGTCCACCAATTGCAATGCCAACAAACATGCCCAAATGACAGGATTGTAGGACCTACACACCTGTACATGTAGTGTTGTGCATTCAGATAACATGCGTGTGCAGTTGCTGATGTATGCAGGTGACGTGTATCCTAGTACATCATGCAGTTGCAATGCAGCCTCAACGTTACCAATTGTATATGGTGATATGCTGAATGTATGGAAAGATGTACCTCAGGTATGGACAGATGTGTGGAAATAACTAAGTGGTGGAGCATCTTTGCAGATGGATGTTTGCTGTGGACAGCTCACAGGTGTGTCACAAGTGGTCCTACAATAACCTGTGTAACCAGTAAGCAATGGTTTTGTTAACTGAAGGACATAACACACAACTTAGATAGCGGTCAGGGTGACAGTGAAGGTAAATCACTTGACACCTGTAAACAGTTAAGATGTCCCATGTGCATATATCAGCACTGTTGCCACAGGAAGCATCAGTACAGTTTGTAATGTGTGCAGTACTGCTGTACGTCTGTCATACATATGAGTTAGGCAGGTCTGTGATTCACAGTGCTGGCATGTGTGGTTGTGTGCATGTCCATATATGTCACGTATGGTGGGGAATATATCTCAATTGTTACTCACTCTCCTGTACACTAGTGTACACATCTGTACAGACTGCAATGTAGAAAGCAGGACATAGGCAGGGGCATGTATCTCACACATGTGAGGTATCTGTATGTGCGTGACATAGGTGTATTCAATACTGAATGCCACATTGTGTGTATGTGTGTGTATGTAGGGCTGTCTGGTCCCCGAAGTGAAAATGTATGTTACCACACTGAACTGATAAGACCCCTCCCCCCATCCAGGCGATGCACTCTACTATCCATGTTGATGTCCCCGATCTTAGGCCATACTGACTACCTGTACATGTGTATTCTCTGTGGGACGTCATGTAGGTGCACAGTACTGTAATGATGATTTGCACATAGGCAGGGGTCCTCACCTCACTAGTAGCAACTGTGTGCGAGTGTCTGTTACTGTGTTGGTGAATCCCTGAGTGTGTGGGTGTGTTACTGTGTCAGTGAATACATGTGTGTCAATACCTGAGTGTGTGGGTGCAGTTGTGTGTTGGCATCCTGTCATAGGAACGTGTATTACTGATTCCCAATGAAACATCACACTTCCCACTGGCCTCTACCCTTGTAATCAGCTAGACCACTCTCTTACCTCACCATGTAACTGTACCTGTGATGCCACTCATTATGGATGTCATGTCTGTAGCCACAGTAGCTTAATACACAGCTATCATGCTCTTGGATCAGTAGACATGTTTGGAACGTGGGACATTCTCACTGGTATGTGGCAGCTACACGGTGCATGCTTGTATATTCATACATACCTGTGAGTAGTCCACATTGACATATGGGAGACTAACTGCAAACACTGGCATCCACCGGCATGTGCAATTAGACCTGAAGGAGGACAGCAGAACATCATGACCAACATGCAATTACTGTTGTTACACAAGACACATACTGTTAACAGTACGAAATGCATTGTACACCTGTAATACATGGTATGTCTGCTGCCTGTCAACAGTACTCAACAATTGTAAACTACACTTATCTTCCTAGTCTGTTCACCCTGTGCATCAGACCATATAAGCATGTCCCTGCACCGATGGTGTGGATGTCAGGGATGCGGCACAGGCATCATCATATGCACAGGGCGATAATGTTTGCCAGAGGCCTAGGCTGCACCATTGGATGACATCATGTGTGTGGATTAGGGCCTTTGATCTAATTGGGAGTATGTGGATGTTATGCATGTGTGTGTTGCGGTGTCCTACATATGTTTTCAGTGTGTGCGTGTATGTATGCACACAGTTCTGCCATTTTTCTGGCCTACACAGGGGTATTATTGACAGCTGCACAGGCATCATCATATGCACAGGGTGATAATGTTTGCCAGAGGCCTAGGCTGCACCATTGGATGACATCATGTGTGTGGGTTAGGGCCTTTGATCTAATTGGGAGTGTGTGGATTAGGTTCATAGGTTCATAGGTTCGTACTAGGCTATCTGCCCTAGGGCATTTATAAGCCTAGCCAGAGTGTGTGTTGGTTTCACCACCCCTTAGGATGAGAATACTACGTCCTTTTAGGGTTTAGTTTACTGTGCCTCTGTCTAGTAGTGACACAGAGATGACCCCCGGGGTAAACCTACGATCTCCCATCTACTCGTCGAGATTTCTCTTGAATAGAGTCAGTGAGGGGCTCTGCCTAACATGGACTGGGATTCTGTTCCAGAGTGTAGGGAGCCTCTGGGTTATGAATCTGTCCCTCCAGCACGTCCTATTTATTTCTGTGTTGAGGTTTAAGTCTCTTGTTCTCGTGGCTCTGATGGATTTGGATTTTCTGAGGTGGAGCATGTCCATTAATTCTGGATTGGACATGGCCTTGTACGTCAGGCACAGATCACCTCTGAGTAGGCGGTATGCGACTGAATAGAGCTGGAGTTTTTTCAGTCAGGCAGCATATGACATATGTTTAAGACCCTTTATCCTCTTGGTGAGGAACTTTTGGGGTCTTTCCAACTGCTGCAGGTGTCAGGTGAGATACATCCCAAATGGGGCATTGTACTCAATCATTGGCCTGATAAGAGAAGAGTACAGGGCACAATGACCTCTCTTGATCTAGATGTGAAACCCTTCATGATAAGGTGGGCAATATAGAAGGTCTTCCTAACCACTTTCGCAATGTGAGTGTCAAATGAGAGGTTACTGTCAACCTGGGTCCCTAGGTCCCTGATTACCTCTTCCAGATTTAATGGATTACCACCTATGTGGTAATTTATCGGTACCTTGTTTTTCCCAAAGGGTATGACTATACATTTTTGGCATTCAGCTTAAGGCCATGGCTCTGGCACCAATTATCCATTTCTATGAGGCCTCTCTGAAGGATGTTTGTGTCGCTGGAGTATCAATTATGGCCAGTTTGCAGTCATCTGCGAACTTTGTCAGCCACAATCCTCCTATGTTTGCCTGTACCTCGGAAAAATAAATGCCGAACAAGAGGGTCCCAGGACTGAGCCCTGTGGGACACCGCTTGTGACTGGCTTAGAGTCTGACATAGCTCCAGCAACTCTGACCCTGTGGGTTCTGTCCTTGAGCCAGTTTGCAACCCATCTTGTGACATATGGGTTTACATTTAAGCTGGTGAGTTTGTCTATGATGCCCGAGTGGGTATTGTGTCAAAGGCTTTTGCAAGGTCAAGGTAGGCTGTGTGAACTGCCTTACCCTCATCAATGGCCTTAGTGACTGTTTCAAAAAGTCGACCAAGTTCAAAAGGCAGGATCTGCCCTTGACAAAGCCAAATTGGGTAGGATCCAATGTCTGTAGGTCCCCAATGTCTTTGTTTATGAGTTCCATAATGATCCTCTCCATAGCTTTGCAGACCAGGCTCGTCAAGCTTATGGGTCGGTAATTTCAGGGTCCGTAGAAGCACCACCTTTGTGAAGTGGGACCACTGTTGCCGTCGCCACTCTTTGGCACGTATCCTGTAGTAAGGCTAAGATTAAACAGCAGCCTTATGTGTGGGTTTAGTTCCTCTTGAGTTCATGTAGCACACAGCCGGGACACCATCCGTCCCATTGATGCTGTGCTTTTAGCTTTAGAGAGGCGGCTCTCACCTGGGCATCTGAGATGTTAGGAGGCTACACTCTGCTGGGATAGTTATTTCTCCTTTTGGGGGGAGGGGGTGGAGAAATTTGCACTGAACCTGTCTGCCAGAATGTTGGCAATGTCAGTGGGTTCAGTGTATTTTGTGTCATTTTGGACTAACTCTGAGCATATCTGGGAGTTTCCACCCAGGTTTCTAACATAGCTAAAGAAGGCCTTGTGATTGTCTTTTGTGTCTTTGATTTTTCTCTCAAAGTTGGCCTTGGATGATTTTATGAGTGATCGTAGTTTTTTGCTAGTACTGATCAGAGATGCCTTCCCTTTTAGGGATTTTGCTCTGTCATGTAGTAGCTTCCTACTCCTGTTGTAAAGTTTGTTTATGGCAGGGGTCCACCAGACCGGGCGCCTGCCTTTGGGGGAATGGGTCTTGGTTTTATTTGGGATTGCATGATCCATGCATTCTTGAAGGTGCCCATAGAAGGCATTTGCAAAGTATTCAGCAATGTGGGTTGTGGTTTCCACTGGCCCAGGGGCCTTGAAGGATACCACTTCAGTCTTAAGAAGTGTGAAGTTGGCTTTTGAGAAGTTCTTCACTGTGGTCTTTTGGGCAGGGGGTGGGGGCGGGATGTGGATTTCCAGTGAGATTAATTTATGGTCTGATCTTACCAAAGAGGGATATACTTCCGGTGTGGAGCATTTTGTCCCCATGTTTGTGATGATCAGGTCTAGTATATTGTCTCCTCTTGTGGGAATGGCAACTGGTTGTTCCATTGCATTTGAGTTTATGAATTCTAGGAACCTTTGGGCTAGGGTGTTGGGGCTTGAGTAATGTTCCCAGTTTATGTTTGGGTAGTTGAAGTCTCCCAAAATGATGGTATTTGGAGAGACATTCATACTCTCCAGTGTCTTCAGGAAGGCTGTGTGGGGTTCCTGAGTTTGAGAGGGTGGTCTGTAGCATGCTACAAACTGTAAGGCAGTTTTGCCTATGGTTAGTTGCACCTGGATAGTCTCCGATGCTTCGTGCATTGCCACTAACCTGGAGGTGTGTGTATCTTTGATGAAAATGGATACTCCCCCTCCTTTTGTGGTTCAGTCCAAGTTTTGGGGCCGGAAAGCATGATATGAGGTAAAACCTGATAGTGCTGGGGTGCTCTCAGGAGCCTTGAACCAGGTTTCAGTCACTGCACAGACATCGATGTTCTCCATACTGAGGAGGGCTTCGAGGGCATGCGTCTTGAGGTTTAGACTTCTGGCATTGAGCAGCATTACCCTTAGTTTTTTTCCACTTGTGTTTTCTAGGGAAGTAGGTTTGTCATTTGAGCCTTCCCTAACAAACGCACTATGGGGGTGGCAAGAGCCTTGGCCAATATCCGGAAGCCCAGGGGTGACAGGTGCAAGCCATCCCTTGCGAAGCAGCGTGGCTTGTCAAGCATGTCATCCCAAGCAGACAGACATTGGATCCCCTTAGAATGACACCAGTAATTAAGCCAATTGTTAAAACTGATCATTTTGTCTTTGTACTGTGGCATCATTCTTGGTGAGGGTAAGATGCTGCTCAGGGTCATACCGGCCTGGGCTACATAATCAGAGAGCTCCTCTATGTCTCTTTTCATGTAGTCCAGGGAGGTACATCTCAGGTCTTTCACACCGGCATGTACAATGACTGAGTCATATTTGTACTTGCTGTGGAGTGACCTGAGTGCTTGTGTTATGTGGCAGATTCTAGCTCCCGACAGGCAGCTTACTGTGACCTTTTCCTTGTGCAGTCTGGTGAGCGGGACATCAGTGTGTCTGACTATGGAGTCACCTATTACAAGTGTGTCTGGCATGTTGTTTGGCCTTAAGGGCTGTGACTGTTTAGCACACTGACTTTGTGAACTATGTGTTGCATGTGCTATGTCTTGAGGTGGTGATTGCTTGGGTGTCTGCTTTGGAGGCCTCTGTTGTTTTGCTAGATTTTTAATCAGTGCCTCCAAGTATGTTTTTGTGTGTTTATGTGTTTGGTTTGCAGTTGTGATAGTTCTATGTGAGACTGGGTTTGTGGTGTGCATGGTTACCTTCTCCTCCTGACTGGTCTTGCCAGTACTGAATTGAGAGAGCTCAGCCTCCAGTTTGGCTATATAGTTGCATCTCTCGCATATATTTGTATTTGTTGGGAGGAGGAGAGGGTTGTCTGTGTACATGAGGCAATTGTAACATTGCCTCAAGATTCCCAGATTTACCAGCTGAACAGGAGAGGACGCCAGCAACTGACCCTTCGACATGCTAGAAATAGTGAAAAAGATTGCTGTGTAACTGAGTCAGAAAGGACCTATAGGGAAATGGGTACTCAACAGAATTTAGGTGAATGAAGTACTTTCTTTGTTTAAGAGTGCTTTACCTGTGTAAAAAATGCTTTAGGAGCAAGTGCTGAGCTTTTCAGATAGAGTATAGGCTGTTTAGATTGCAAGTAGAACAGTTCTAAGGGAAAAATTAAAGAGCAGACTTGGCGGAGCCAGAAAAAGTTTAACCTTGTTTAACCAGCGCTGCGCTATGCGCACGACCATGCAAAGCCGTGCAAACATGGATTTTAAGCAGTGAACTACAAAAGAGCTAGGAATGGTCCCAAACAACCAATTACTGCAGCTTCTTGTGCTGAGGTCACTTCCCCCAAGGACAGGTAGGCTGCTCAAGGCTCCCCACTCCCACTGGTGAGCAAGAAAACTTCCTTCTATCCAAGTAAGGTAATGGACAACACAGGAACTACACCACAGCCCAGAATACAGCAATGCCTGTATACTGGTCTAAACTAGTCGAGGAAGGCGGGAAAACAAGGATTATTTTTTGTTTTTGTTTTTTGTAGAAACACACAGAAAATGCAGAGACAGTGATAAATTAGTTACACAGGCTAGCACACTTTAGTGGGCAGCCTCCACAGTTAAATTAAACAAACAAACAAGCAAACTTTCGATTAAATTCGACTAAATGTAACTTTAAGTGCAGATTTTAAAATAAATGCAGTAATCAGTAAAAAAACAGTTCAGGCTAGTTCAAAGTAAGCAACAGAAGCTATTTCCAGTGAAAAAAAAGCATGTGTGTGTTGCGGTGCCCTTCCTATGTTTCCAATGTGTGCGTGTATGTATGCACACAGTTCTGCCATGTGTCTGGCCTACACAGGGATATTATTGACAGCTGCAGACTGTACAGGTGAGGTTTTACAGTTCACGGTGTCAAGCCACGGACATGTGACCTGTGCCTGCCAGGTGTTGCACGGGCACTACCAGGCAGAGGTGCATATTGGGTACTGTCTGATGTCACTTGTCCACTAGAACCATGTCCCTGTTGGGACCATCCCGGGCCATGTGCACATGGCCTGCTGTGTTATGGTGTGGACAGCACGGCACCAGATGCACTGCTGCTGCTACTGCCACTGTGAGAGCGGACATGTGAGGTAGCTCGTACACATAGACCTAAAACAGTTGATGTAGCAGGCCTACATCCAAGTGCCTGACACCTCACTCCTACCAGATGTTCCAACACAGACAGCTCACACTCGCAGATTGTCATGCCACAGTCAAGGACTCCAACCCTGTCACCCAACCGTCTATCCAAAGTTTCAGCAATCTGCTGTTGAGCATTTACCATTGCCTGGATGTTGTTGTTTAAAGAATGGACAGCATCCCTCTGAAGCCTCTGATCTTCTTTGTTGTGCCATTCAGCACATGCCTGTGCCTCCATTACAGCCTGAAACATGCGTCTGGTGACACCAGCTGCTGCACTCTGTCTTGCAGGAGCATGTTGGCCAGAGGTCCTCCTACGAGCAGCGCTGGCCACATGCCTGTGTGGAGGACCACCAGTCAGTTGGCTGACACCATGATGTGCAGGCTCACCTTCCATAGCCCCCACACTTTCCTGTTACAAGCTACCACATGCCAACTGTCCTTCCTCTATGGCCACTGGTGATGGGGTATGTGCAGGCATGGGATCTGTATGTGGGGATGAGGGGGATATAGTTGGAATGGAAACCAATGGCATAGTTTCAGCCCCTGACAACTCTGCCTGTGCCTCAATCATACGTTCATCACCACTGCTAAAGTCTGTAGGGACACTAACATCAGATGTACCACAGGAGGGCAATGCAGCTACATCACCTGTGAGGGCAGACAAGAACTGTACATTACAATCTATACAATAGACACACACACACATGTATGTGATATGACAGAAGGCATGCAACATGCATGTGATATGGCAGATGGCATGCAGCGCAGACAATAATAGTGGTAGTTATCATACATCCCTGGGTTGCACACAACAACATGCATGTGTCATAACAGATGGCATGCAAATTACACAATCATAGTAGTAGTTAGCATACATCCCTGTGTTACACCATGTAGACCAGCACAGGTAAACAGTACACCTGCCTGATGTGTGGCATATGACCTTGACAATCACATGTAGTATGACATGATCTGTGTGCAATGACATGCATACATGTTTAACACAATGGTGTCCTGTCAAATATACAGTGTGGTAATGGTGTCCCAATGCAGTGTTGTCTGTCCGTCCTACAGATATAATGGGCATTTAGCTGATGTACGTGGCCATTGCAGGGAATCATGAGGCATCTCTATTGCTATACAGTGTGAGTTACAGACACAGTTCATAGCCATGACTGTGTTCAGATACAATACATATATACTGTGGAATGTGACCCACATCACTGAGGTTTATACACACTAAACCATGATGTGGAAGTTGTGACACAGGTCACTGAAGGGTATACAGATGACACCCCTGCACATCTGCAACCATATTGCTGCTGCCTGGCAACTATGGCCAGACATGGCGAACACGTCTGTACACCATGTCCCACATGACATCTGTGTACCACACACACACACACACACACACACACACACGAGAAGCAAATATGACATTGATGTCCGACACCAACAAGGGGAATGTACTGTATCTGTGGGTTGATGTGGATACTGTACAGGTGACTGCTGTCATGTTGTGACACCCTCAAGATGTTCAACACATCTTATGTGGTGGATTGATGTTACGCCTACACAAGATGTGCACAGGCCTGTAGGATGTCTAGTGTTCCACATCTTCAGTATAACCATTACATAAAGGCCATAGTTGGACCATGTGTAGCCATTGTATGACAGCGTGTACACACAAGCACATCACGTCTACTGTGTGTGTTGCTTCATGTCTCTGCCCATCCTCCATGGCCATGTGTATACATGTGTTGGCCAAATTATTATGACGGGCATCTATTTCACATGTCTGTGTTGTCCCATCTGGCATACACCCATAGATGTCATATACTCCACTGACAACAGGGTTATGCAGACAAAGGGTGGTATGTGGGATATGTTTTCAGGTTAGGTAGGCAGTATTGCAGCCAGGCCACTAGATGTCATGGATATGTCAAGACAGCACATCACATTGTGTGACATTCATAGCAGGGTTAGGTTATGATCCACACTAGTAAATCCTGTGGGCTGGCCATACTCCAGCCCACTGTGTAGTACTGTTTGTATTCCCCACATGTGTAGTTCTGATCTGTAGTACATGTCCCTATAATGAACAGCACCTCCACCATTGTATGCACAGTTGTCCAGTCATCTGGCAATGATAGTTTGTGAGGATTCATATTGGTGAGATGATACACATAGTTTGCAAGTGTTGCACATGTATAGGCATTGTGATGCATTTCAGGTCCGACCTGTATATTGTGACAGATCCATACATTATGTGTACATGTTGTAAATGGCCACATGGCAGATAGATCTGTGCATTATGATTCCTGATAAATAATAACAGTCTTACCTGCAACAGGCTACTGTTGCAGTGGAACACCAGAGGTACCTAAATAGGAGTAACAGCAGTATGAGCATTATCCATGCCTATATGATGGCTACAGGGTGCAATGTGCATGTTAACACATACACCAGTACATTAGACTATAGTATGGTGTATGCACATGTGAGTAGCATACTATAGTATGCGGCATGTGTGTATACATGCCTTGCATATGATATTACATTACATATTGTACAGTGACACATGCAACTATATGGAATATAGTTGTTATAGGTGCAGTACTGACTTACCAGGCAACTCCAGGCTCAGTGGTTGAGAGACACCCACCTCCACAATATTGGCTAAGGCTTGTGGAAGTGGTTCTGCAGGTGTCCCTAGGTTGGCCAGTAGCTCCTCGGTATGTGTGAGTGGGGGCTGGGTTGGTGTTCCACCACCTGTTGCACCTTGTTCCCTGATGATTGCATTCACACGCTGTGTTGCCCATCTAATGAGGTCTGTACAGTGTCTGCGCACCTGCTGGTATGTGCGATTGTAGCCACCCACATCATTAATCCTCCTGCGAAGTTCCATCCACAGGGCATCCCGCAGCTGTACATCCTGTGGCACATGGCTGAACAGGATATCATGATTGTCAAGTAGGTATGGGATTAGGGCCTCATCCTACAAGCGGGTAAAAGGTGGTAGCCTTGCATGCGGCATACCTGGAAGACATAATGATGGATACAGGTCACAGTAACTCACAGAGACATACAGAGCTACAGCTGAACATACATGTGTATCGCATTTATTATGTTTAAATAGTTGTATTTGCAAACCTACATGACACCGATGTGTTTGTGTCACACACATGTGACACTCAATGTTGAATGGATATTATCACCATATATGTGTGTGTCACCTGATTACATTGCTCATACTCCATGTGGATGCTGTCTTGATGTGGGCATGTCTGTTTGCCTGTACTGGTGTTCCTACCTATCAGCACATGGCTGGATATGTCCCAATTAATGCAGTCTACCTTGATGCTGTGTATATGCCACATATAAAGACTTACACTGCCTTAACAGACATGACCTGTGACCCTGCAGACTTGCTCACATAAGGTTTTACATGTGTTCTGCCATATACATCTACATGGCACTGTACAGCAATTCAACATCCTGCCATGTATCGCCTGTGTTGCACATGTGATACACATGGGACACTGGCTAGCCAGATGGTATTTGCAGGGATGGATATCAACTATATCATGTACAGTCAAAGTCAACTAGTAGGCTATATGCCATGGGCCATGTATGAATCTAAGATGAAAGGTTACCTGACAGTAGCCGACAGGCGGGTCTCTGGGGCCAGGTGGGGCAGTGCCACATTACTGATCCACAGGGCTAATGATACATTTACCATGCGGTCATCACACCATGTCTGAGAGGGGAGCAATGTGCAGCTTTGACGGACAGGAATGCATAGTATGGCCGGACTATGAAAAGTGTATGGGACAAGGATCTGTCCAGCATGTGGAAGGTGGATGTCCATGAAGTATGTGTTTGAGATCAGGATGTGTATGTGTAGCATGTCCAACATCACTGGGTTGGACATGGATTTATTCAGGGTATGCATCATGCTACATAGTGGAGATGGGGAATGGGAAGGCTGGTGTAGGCCATCTGCACATGGCCAATACCACTTAAAGGAAATATGTGATCTGATATGGGTCACTTGAGTGTTGTGTATGGATGGACAATGATCTCTAAATTCATGGATGGCACCCTGCCATTATTAGGGTTGCCACATATGACTCCCTGACAGGTGTGGTGATGTAGCTATCACAGGAAAGACAACTGCCCAGTTGCATTCCTTACACACAAGTATCCATTATGTTGACCACTGCCTAGGTGGTAGTTCATGGGTACAGGGTTATTAACATAGGGGTGACAATGCAATATGTAGCTGTCAGATTGTGGCCATATGTCACACACACCTCACCCACAAAGCCCCTTCTGTATGTTGTCCACAATACTCCTGAGTCTGCTATTGCTCCTAGGTCATACTCATTCGCATACTTCAATAGGCAGATGCCTTCTGTTTTCTGTCAGGTATGGACTACAGTGAGGGGGAATACAATTCATTAACTTACTGTAGCTGCCACTGGTGTGATGAGCATGTATTATTCAGACACCTTCTGTAGTGTTGGTTCTGCCAGCAGTCCCGTTGCAAAACACTCCTGTAACATAGGAATGTGCATATAGTATACCGAGTGTAGGTTTTACACAGTATGGGTGATGATGTCCTATGACCTGGCAAGGTTATGATATGCAGTGTGAAATCAACCTTACTGTCATCAACATCTGTACTGCTGACATCAATTATTTGATCAAGGTTCATGGCCTTCCAGACCAGACTCAGCAGGGTAGTAGTGCAGTACTTCCCATGATCAGTGGTGTTTCCCCCTTTATGGGTTGTGATACCTGTTGGTGTGCACCATTCAGTGTGTACACAGCCTGACATGGAGCTATGTTTTACATGATGTGTACTTGGAGAGCATCTTGTTTTGCCATATGTGTATGATACAACCTGTGATGTGGACAGGTCCCATGCAGCCTGAGTGCAGCTTGTACCTGCATAGTTGTGGGTACAGGGGCCCTGTGGTGTACATGGATATAAGATTGTGTACCTGTTGGGGGGCCAGTGTGTTTATGTTATCCAAGACCCTATCTGAATTGCTTATTCATGCTCAGCATTTGATCAGAACTTGTAAGCACTACGTAAGCTACTAATTACTATAGCACTCAATCTTTCTCATTATCTAGAGGTAAACAGGTTTTGTACATACTTTTCTCACTTGCTTAGAGTAAAATAGCTCTTGTACTTACTTTCCTCACCTATCTAGGGGAAAGTAGTTCTATATTCAGGCATGTCCAAGAGTCAACTGCCAGTGTTCTCTCCTGTCTATCTGATGAATCTGGACATCTTGAGGCAATGTACACATTGCCTCATGTACACAGACAAGCCTCTCCACCTACCACCCAACACTACAACCTGTGAGAGATGCACTTATCTAGCCAAACTGGAGGTAAAGCTCTCTCCAACCAAGCCTGACCCTGACAGTCATGTGGAGAAGGTAAACATTCGCACCACACCACACTCATCACATAGTCTCACTGAATCTACCCCACCATTAACTGAGAATACTACTCGTGTACCAACTCATTAGCTCAAAGCTTTCTGGAATCATAAACACCAATGCCCTGGATCAACATATTCACACACCCACCAGGGGCAACAATATCCTAGACCTAGGCATTACCAACATGAGTGACCGGTGCTCCACAGCTGAAGTCAACTCCTCATTGGTCCGATCTGACCATGAGCTGAACACCGTTGATATCCACATCCCGACCCCACCCCCCATTAAGGGAACCACAGTATAATATGTCTACAAAGCCAACTTCATGCTTCTTAAGACAGATGTGTTGAATGTCATGACACCCATGCAGATGGACAATACTGTTACAACTGCTGAATCCTACACAAATGCACTCTATAAGCACTTACACATATGCATGGATTGTGCTATCCCAAACAGAACCAAGACGCTATACTCCTAATTAAGGAAACCAATCTGATGGTCCCCTGCCATAAACAAACTGTACTACCGGAGAAAGACACTGTTGCAAATGAGAGTGCAATCCCATGCGGGGAGGAGCTCCCTGTTTAGCCTCAGTAAGAAGGTGAGATTCCTTATAAGATCCTCCAAAGCTAGCTGTGAAAACAAAACCGCCACTAATTCCAACAACAACCACAAAGCATTCTATAGCTATGTCACATATCTCGATGTCAACACCCAGATCTGCTCTGAGTTACAGCACAAAGGCATGAACATTACATAACCAACTAATATTGCCAACATCCTGGCAGATAGGTTCAGTGCTACCTTTCCCCCCTCCCTCTCAAAGCTGCACACTCTGACTCTAAAGCCAATATCACAGCATCCATGGGACCAGACAACATCCCAGGCTGCATTTTACATGAACTTCAGAACGTACTGGCTCCCCACCTACGCACCATGTTCAATAATAGCCTCGCATCGAGCTTAGTGGCCCCTGAATGGCACACAGCAACAGTTATCCCACTCCACAAAGGTGGCACCACAACGGACCACGGGACCTATTGCCCTATAGGCCTGACTAGCCTGGTCTGCAAGGCTATGGAGCACATCATGGATCTCAGTCACAGAGACATTGGGTACCTTCAAACCTTTGGCCCCTCCCAGTTTGGCTTTGATAAGGGCAAACCATGCCTCCTAAACCTGGTGGACTTCTTAGAGACAGTTACCAAGGCATTAGATGAGGGTAAGGAGGTCCACACAGCCTACCTAGGTCTCTCAAAGGCTTTCAACACCATTCCTCATTCTGATATTATCAACATACCCATCCGCCTGAACATTAACCCCTGTGTCATGTGATGGTTTGCAAAGTGGCTCACGGAGAGAACCCACACAGTGGGAGTTGCATACCCTAGGTCCAACTGTATACCAGTTACAAGTGGCGTCCCCCAGGGCTCAGTCCTAGGACCCCTCATGTTCGGTATATAATTATCTGATGTACAGGCAAGCACAGGAGGGCTTTGGCTGAAAAGGTTTGTAGACGACTGCAAACTAGGGGACATAATTGTTTCCCCAGCTGTTACAGACACCCTCTGGAAGGGTCGCACTGAGATGGATACCTGGTGTCAATATCATGGCCTCAAGCTGAATGCCAAAAAGTGCATAGTCATCCCCTTTGGATGTAACTAATTACCCGCAGACTACTACATAGGTGCTAGTCCCCTACATACAGAAAAGGTAATAAGGGATCTGGGAACCCAAGTAGATAGCAATCTCTCCTTCGATACCCATAATGACAAGGTGGTTAGAATATCCTTCTACATGCCCCCCCTAATCTCTAATGGGTTTGCATTCAGATCAAAGGAGGCCATTGTTCCTCTCTACTCATGACTTATTAGACCCATTAAAAGATACAACACCCCATTTGGGATTTACCTTACAAAACAACTGCAACAGCTTGGAAGACCACAACAGTACCACACCAAGAGGATTACTGACCTCAAACAGATGACCTATGCAGCCCAACCTAAGAAACTCCAGCTGTACTCGGTTGCATACCGCATACTCACAGGTGATCTCTGCTTGACATACAAGGCCCATGTCCAACCCAGTATTGCTGGATATGCTCCACCTAAACAGAGGCCCCTGAGAGCCACATGCTCTAGGGATATACACCTAAACACAACGATGAATAGGACGTGCTGGACGGATAGATTCCTGACCTGGACACTCCCCATGCTTTGGAACATGATTCCAATGTACATCAGGCAGGGCCCCTCACTAGCACTCTTCAAGGGAAACCTTGATGTGTGGATGGGAGACAGACATGTACCCCGGGGATCACTGCAGTGGCTCTGCTGGACAGAGGCACAGGGAACTAATGGCTCTGCCGTTCAGAGGCACAAGGAACTAACTTATGGGGGTGGCGAAAGCCAAGACACTCTAGCTAGGCTTATAAATAGCCTTGGTAAGACAGCCTAGTACCTACCTTTGCACGTATTACATGTCTTATGTGCATGGATGGTTAACTAGTTCTTCCATTTTACTTTGCTATCATGCTGATAAACTGTCGGGTGATTAAAAGTCGTATGTATCCTGTTATTGTGTATTGTAAATGCCAATAGACATAACTAATGTTTGCCTAGCATAACAGTAATGCTATGTAACTTGTAATACATATCTGCCTACAATACTGTACATTACACAGTTATTGGCACAATATCCCACAATGCAAATCATAATTGCACAGTGGGCCAACCTTCGACATGTTATTTTCAGTAATACACCCATACATATGGCTACTGTTACAATACATCAGCATATACTATCCCCTGTTATAGCACATACTTGTTGGACCAGCCCTGCCACTGACAGCGGCTGGTGAGGAATATTTGTGTTCAAAGCCCTTATATAGCATCCATTGTGGTGTCTGCGGTGTTTGCCTTGTGACCGACAGCAGTACACACAAATACTACAGGCGTTACTATGTTCAACAATACATCACTACAAGATAACTGTTTCCACTATATGGATTGTGTGCACTTTAAATATTACAGAACAGGTACTAAATACACAGACATACTGACTGTTCTACATACCTTATTAGTAACCCAAGGTGTCGTTAACTGTTGATTCAATCCTTTTCAGTTTGTGTTTCAATCTTCTTTGTAATATTCTGCTGGTATATACGGATGGTTTGAATGTGTGATAAGCCATCCTTTTCTAGTTAAATATCGGTAACATGTGGTATCCTGGCCACCAATTGGTGTTCCAAAGTAGTTAATTAGATGCACATCAGCTGTGCAGCTACTCCATTAGCCGATACCATGGCAACAGTGGTGTATAACTGAGTACTCCTTTTGGGCGTTGTCCGTTTGCCTTCCTTTCGAGGAAGATGGCCTGGATGTGTTGTTTGTGATGTATTTCAACAGCTATATGGAGACAGACAGAGATATATTGGCTTCATGATTCCCGTGGATTGTGTGTAATGGCTAGACAAATTTGTTCTACATGTGAGTACAGCTGTTATATTTCAGAACATTGCTACTTATGCATGGTTTGTTTGTACCTGATACGTCTGCAGATGTTTAAGTCTGGCAAGGATGTTTGGGCAGCTCAAGACTGTATGGCTATGCATGAACTGTAATGTGGTTTACAGTGTGCTCACCAGACATCCTTGATTTGGTGTACATGTGTAGCATACTGTGCTGTTACTCAGTAATTGGTAACACATCCCGGTGTATACACAACCCTCTGAAACGGGATTAGTGCAAACAAACCTTGTAACATCAGCAGCTGTTCCATTGTAGAACAGCAACTATTTTACATAGGGCCATGTTAGTGTGTCTCTGACAAGGTATATTAAGGCTTCAGCAGATGTCATACAGTGAGTGAATGATTTGTGATGTTATTACAGTTTGTATTGTAATTTGTTTGAATGTGGGGGTGATGTTGGTGGGTGTGCATAGCAGATGCAGGTGTGTAGGAACTGCTTTTATATATAATCGATATGTGCGTGAGGGTTCCTTCCCTATTTGAACACTTATCCTTTAGTGGACTAATACTATGGTAATTGCAGGCTGATTCATTAAGGCACTGTTATGTGGTTCCTGTATAGTATGCAGTTGATGTTAGTTCTTGAATCCTTTCGGAAATACATCCGCTGAAAACAGGTTCTGTGGAACCTAGTCGGACTTTCCCGGTCAACAAATGATAAATAAATAAATAAATAATAATAAAAAAATAATAAAGTGTTGCTACATGAAAGCTGTGTATTTCTGTCATAGGTATCTGCAGTCACTATAGTTGTGTTGGTGACTGACCCTCTTTGGCTAGGGTTGCCACCTTTTCATATGGCCATAGTGGGACATTTTCGGGACACACATCAGAATTTACAGGCTGACACAAACCCATGGTCAGTACAAGGGATAGAAATTTCCTTTCTTGCCTAAATATAAGCTTATTCTTGTAGCAGTTTAGTTGCTTATCCTGTTTCTTGTAACATGTAGGTATTTTAGATACAGAAAGAACTATTGTATGCAACTATTACATTACATATGGGACATAATTATGTCCTACAATCCCAGGACATTTGCCACGTTTAATATATTTGGTCAGGACACAACCGCCCAAAGAGGGACTGTCCCTCGCAAAGTGGGACAGGTGGTAACACTATCACTGGCTCATGTCCATAGCACATATTTGTAATAGTGTATAGGCATATGCTCTCCATATCCTTTGTTTATAAAGGTTGGTCGTGGCTGAATGTGTGATTGCTTTGGTCCATGTTATACACATATAGGAGCACTTCAACCGCTGTATACGGGATACCTACGGAATCCCGAAACCACACAGTTCTGATGCACACAGTACCGGGCCCAGACTCCCATACCCCACATTACCGACAGCGACAGTAACTCGCGAAAGTAACACGAACATGGAACACACACATGCACACACAGGCACACTGCTACCCACCACATCCAAACAAACCATCCTACACTACGTATGAGCAGGTGAGCAAGCCCCCCTACACCCCCATGTAGGTGTCTGCACCCCCACCCCCCCTACTTTAATATTCTACCTCCTAGATTGCGCAAACAGACGCACAAAGCTAACCCACACTTGCACATTACAGTCCCCTAAGAACACACACCACACTCAGAACACACTTACACACACTACAGCCCTCAGAAACACACTTACACACAGTAACCTACCTGAAACGCAACACCAGAAGCACTGACTAACTGTCCCTTAACATTGTGATTTTAAACCTCGTGCATCTGGTGTTTCGGTACTCTGTTCTTTCGGACCTTAAGCCATGGGATTATGCGCGTCAGTATGTAAAGCAGTCGGTATGTGGTAGGTATCCCATTTATATGTACCTCCATGGTTATGTAGATGTTGTTAACCTATCTATATATCTACATATATATGTATATCCCCATATATCGACATATATCTCTCTCTCTCCCTCTCTCTCTCTCTCTATATATATATATATATATATATATATGATATATATATATATATATATATATATATATATATATATAACATACACCATTCATTGGGTACATGCCAGTTTGTCCTATTTCCAAACATTCCTACCTTTTGTGTTTTATCCTGTCAGTATACACAACTGCCATTGGTACATCTCAGGTAGCTTAGTGGTATGTTATTGTGAAGATTGTGTACATGGTTGTGTGTTCTAATCCTGGCAGTGTTATTTTATCTCTCAGAGCAGGCACTGGTAGTGCAAGGGTGATTAACTCAATTTTCAGCAGTTGTGTGTTCCACATGTTTATTATTTTGTGGAAAACTACCTATATATGCAAGCTGTGTTTAAGGTATACTATGTAACATGTAAACATCTGAGAAGATTCCTGTCAGGGATACTCCCCATTATTTGGAACTACATCCCTAATTACATTATACAAAACCCCTCACTAACACTCAAGGGAATCCTTGCAGAGTGGGTGGGGAACAGTGGATACACCCCAGGGATCCCGCAATTGGCTCTGCTCCACAGAGGGACAGTTAGTTAATCGATGGGGTGGTGACAGCAGACACTTTTTCCTATGCTTATGTGTGGCCTCGGCAGTTGGGCATGTACCTACCTATGTATCTATGAACCTCTACATACAGTATGGACACATGCTGATAGCTTAATTTACTGTTCAGGTATTGCCTTACCTTGTGCCAATGGCAGTTGTGTGTACAATAGTTGAGGGATACCTATGTAGGAAGCACACAGTAGACCACCTATACATGACAATTTACAGGTGGTCATGTGTGTGTGCCATCCATGTTTGCTGTGTGTGCAGGTGGAGAAGGGTGTCAGTCTATGAGTGCCTACACTGTCAGTGTGTGTGCTATACGTTCCCTCTTTGCCAAGGCATGGACATACTGGGCACGCCTCTGTCTGCCTACTGGGGCTAGCACAGGGTGTTCGAGGTCTGAGTTCCTCTGTGCCTGTGGGTCCCCTGGCATTGGTGGTGGGCTGTGAGGGCCTTCACCATTCTGTCCCTGCTGCAGCTGTTTCCGCAGGATTATACTGTGTAGCATGGCACATACTATGAAGATGTGGGCACACGTGCCTGGAGAGTACTGCAAGGCTCCACCAGATATGTCCAAGCAACAGAACCGTGATTTCAGCATCCGAAACACACGCTCTATGATGATTCTGGTTTCTGCGTGTGCCTCATTATGGCGTTCTTGCGTGGCTGTGTGTGCATTTCTGATGGGAGTCATCATCCACGGTTCCAGTGCATAGCCAGCATCCCCCACCAGGTGGCCATATGGGATGTCCCCCCTGGCAAATACCTGATACAGCTGTGAGGCATGCCAGATGTGGGAGTTGTGATAGCTTCCAGGGCTGCCAGCACACACATCCATGATAATGCCCTGGGAATTGCACAGGACCTGGCAGATGATGGAGGGGTATCCCTTGCGGTTTATGTAGTGCCTACCCTGCTCACCAGGTGGTGACTTGATGTGTATGTGCGTGTAGTCTATTACACCCAGTACCTCCGGGTAGTCTGCCACATGGTGGAAGAGATGCATATTGCTGGCCAACTCCTCCTGCATTCGGGGGGAAGTATATGTGCTCATTGGCATGTGGTAACATGGCATCCAGGAACTAGTGGAGTACCCTGAATGCTGATGCCTGTGAGATCCCCATGATATCTCTAGTTGGCCTTTGGAAGGTACCTGTGGCTAGTATTCTTAAGCTTACACATACCTTTGTGTCCACTGGGATGGGTTCCCCTCTGTTACTTCTGGCTCTGAGGCATGGCCGGCACAGCTAAACAAGTTGCTGTATGATGTCCCTGTCTACCCTGTAACGCTCTGCTATCTCCAGATCATGTAGCTCCTGGTAGGTTACCCTGTGTCCGAACACTCTTATCCTCCTCCGGTGCCTGAGATGGTTGTCAGCATCATCATCCACACCACCGTCAGTCTCCAACACATGCTGGTGAATCAAAGCTATGGCGGCCCCTAGCATGTACATATTAAAACTTCCCCGTCTGTATACACCAATGGTGCAGAGTGTCTGGGAATACACAAGTGTGTGTGGGGCTTTCACACCTTATACTTTTGTGCAATGGATGATGCTGATGTAATTGGGTGTGTTTGTGCAATTCCAGCTGCGAGGCACTGTAATTATTGGTTTTACAGCAGGAACTGCTATTGTGGGGCCTTTGGCGTTGACTATTGCCCTTTACTTCAATTTTCAACCCGATTCCCCTCCCATTGTCAGGCATGCATCCAGTTGATGGCTTTCTTGTTTTGTACTTTCACATCTCAGGATTGTGTTGGGAAATGTGTTATGTAGTTGATCTACTACAAGTTTGCTTTGTTCTGCTGTGACAGTTCTCTTTTCTTTGCTGTACGGCACCTCCCCTTTCCTGTTCTGCAGGTAGCTGCTAGCAGCCTTGTTAGCTGTTGTCAGTGGCCCACTGTGAGTTCCTAGGTGTTAATTACTTGTCTATACTTGAATTACCATGATGCAGCATTTCCTTATTGTCTTCCCATATCCTTCCTGTTTCAGCTGTGGTGTGTGCCGCGCACAGCCATTTATTGGGTTTCGACCATGTTTTCATCCACGTTCACATGCACTTTTGGTTACCTTGTGTGCTCTCAGCTAAGCAAAGCGATGGCTACTTCCACACCCCTATCCTATGCTTAGCAACAGCCAACCCAGATTAGCAATGATCTGATGTGCTTACAGCTATGGTGGCGCACCCCTCTCTTGATGTCATGTTTACCTCCAGGCCACTCCTCGGTGTTGTACCGCTATGCCGTGTGGTACATCCTTATGCCGGCGGGGTGTTTGCGATTCAGTATTACTTGACTTATTTGCATGACATTGACTACTAATTCCTAGTTACCGCACAGACCCTTAGTAACCCTTGCGCCATGGTTGTGGTGTAGCATGTGTGCCATTGACTATTATGGGAAATTCATGAATTGTGTTACATTGCAGTTTTATGACATCTAAATATATTTTCCTTGTGATCCCGTTTGCGCACAGATGCACTGCAGTTTTACTTTGCGTTAGTGTGGCCATGACATTAAATGTTATTTCTTATGTGTTGTGCATGTTTTTTATGCCATTGGCTATATATTTAGCCACTGGCATATATTAACATTATAATACGTAAGTTTGGTCCACTTTCATGGCTCTGATTTTATGTTTGACAAAATGTAAACTGTTTTTTTTTTGGTTTACATTTCTTCATGCTTACGCTATGCCTGCACCACTTCATGAATCACTATATACCTTCATTTGCATGCTACATTGCTGCGCATGGGGTAATTAGCCCAATGTTGGCCAGTATACCAAAGCCTAGTCTTGCTTTAAGGCACACTGAACATCACATGTATGCTCCTCTCGTAGAATAGGGCATAAAGGTAACATCTGGACGTACCATCCTCAGAACTGATTGCCCCAGTAGGAACACCAGTCTAATGAAACTCAGGAGGTAACCGGTGTATCCAGAAAGAAAAAGGACTAGGGGGAAGGAGGGAGGGAGCGAATAGTGCAGCAGTGAATGTAAAGACATCTACTGTTAAAGTAAGATTTTACACAACTGTATTATATCCTTACATCCACTGCTGCAGTATTCTTTACAGTTGGGAGTGTGAATTGGGAGAGTGCCAAAGCACAGGAAGAAACTTGGAAGGAGGAGGGTGCAGTAGAGCCCTCTACGAAGCCATGAAGAATGGGCCTAACAAAATCACCTCTAGCACTGGAGATATCATTCAACTTATAGTGCTTAATAAAAGTATGCACATAAGTCTAGTTAGCTGCTTCAAGAATAGAATTTGTATCTAAGCCTTTGAAAAAAGCACTAGAAGAAGCCACGGCTCTAGTAGAATGAGCCTTTAGTGAAGAAGGAAGCCTCTTACCATGAAAAATATAACAAAAATATATAGCCTTTGAAATCCAAGAAGAAATATTTTGCTTGGATGCAATTAATCCTAAGGACCTAGGATGAAAAGAAATAAACAACTGATCAGATTTTTTAATAGCCTAATAGAGTTGTCTATGCATGTCCAAAGTATGCAACACCCTCTCACTGTCAGATTGTAGAGAGGGGGAAAAAGTAGACAAATGAATATACTGATTAAGTGGCAACTCATTAACCACCTTGGGCATAAAAGATTAGTAAGCAAGGACATCCTGTCCTTATGAAATATCAATAAAGGAGGAGAAGCCATAAGGGTTTGAAGCTCAGACACCTGTCTGGCAGAAGTAAGAGTCAACAAAAGAAGAGTCTTCCAAGAACAATATTAGAAAGAAGCTGACGTAGCAGGCTCAACAGGAGCCTGAGTCAACTTCTCCAAAACAAAATTAAGATCTCAGGAAGGAGAAACAGGCTTCATATGAAGGATGTCTTTAAGAAACTGTTTATCCTCAAATCTAGAAGCCAAAGTAGCAGGAGGAGGAGATAAAGGCAGACCAGCAGAGAGAGCTGATAAATGGGCCTTAATAGAAGAATAGGCTCAACCAGCACTTAACGACTCACACAAATAAAAGAGAACCAAAGGAACATCCACAAGAAGCAGGTCCAGGTTACAAGAAAGACACCAGATAGAAAACGTCTTCTGTTTGGATAAGTAGGATTTCTAGTAGTAGGTTTCCTGGAGTCCTGCAGGACCTTCAACATGTCCTCAGAAAAAAAGATGTCTGTGTGAAATCAAAATCCTATCACCCACAGTGTCAGTTGAAGAGTGGACAGGTGGGGATGGATGAAAGATCACTTGTCTTGTGTGAGTAGATCCATTCTGTGAGGTAACTTGTGATAATTGCCCTTGGCTAAATGCAGAAGTAGAGGGAACCAAAGCTGTGACAGTCAAAATGGACACTTCAATAAGATTTTGGGAGCATCCTGTCGAATTCTGAACAGCACTTTTGGAATGGGAGGAAGGGGAGAGAATACATAAAGAAACATCCCTTCCAAGGAAAGGATAAGGCATCCACCTTCCACTCCAGAGGACCTGGGATTCTGGGACAAAATAGAGGAAATTGTCTGTTCAGAGAGGAGACAAATAGATCTAGTGAGGAGTATCTCACTGGTGGACAATGGCCAGAAACCCATCCCTGTGAAGCATCCATTCATGGGATTGAGTTAAGGACCTGCTCAGAGAGTCTGCCACAATGTTTTGACCTGAAGGGATGTAAACTGCCTGAAGAATCACTTGATACTTGACAGCAAGATCCCAAACCAGGAGTGCCATCCAGCAAAGAAGGTAAGAGCTTGTTCCTCCCTGTTGTTTATATACCACATCACTATAGTATTGTCTGTGAATACCTTGAGAGGACCTGGAGAGAAAAGAGGATGAAAACCCTGAAGAGCCAGCATAAGAGCTCTCATCTCTTTGACATTGATGTGCTTCTTCCGCTGAAAAGTGACCACATCCGCTGTGTCATTAGGGAGCCAAATGCTGCTCCCCATCCCACATCTGAAGCATTTGTGAACAATTCATGAATGGGAAAAGGGGATGAAAAGGGAGCCCTGGATTTAGAGACAACTGCTGGATCCACCACTGAAGTTCCTTCTTGAAACAAGGAAGAAGAGAACTACAAAGTCTAAGGGATGTGCATGTTGAAACCAAACTGACCTCAGAAATCATTGAAACTTTCTCTTATGGAGTTTGGCCAGAGGGAGCATAGGAATGGTGGATGCCATGAAACCCAGAGCTCAAAGAAACTCCCTGACTTTAATGGAGTCCAGAGGAAGAAGAGTTTGAAAAAAGAGATGAGAGCTAAGGCCTTTGTGGAGGTAGAGATGTCAGCATAGGCACTGTCAGACTTCTGTAACCCAGAAAGACATGCTCCTGAGAAAGAGTCAGTAAAGACTTTTTGAAAATTATTGTAAACCCTCTGAAGAAGGGATTTGGCAAAATGAAGATTTTGCAAAAGAATCTCTGGAGAAGGTGCCTGAATCAACAGGTCATCCAAGCAAGGAAATAATTGACTCCCTTGAAGCCTGCGAAAAGAAATCACAGGAATGAGGCATTTGGTGAATACCCTTGGGGCAGTAGAAAGGCCAAAGGGCAAAGCAGAGAACTGAAAATGCCAGGTAGCAACAGAGAAATGCCAAAACATCCTGAAAAGAGGATGGATCGGAATATGCAGATAAACCTCCTTGAGATCCAGAGATACCATATAGGCTTGAGGGAGTAAGAGGAAATGGAGTCTGAAGAGACAACATCCAAAAGGTGGGCATCTTCAGAAAAGAGTTTAGAAGAGAGAGGTCTAGAATTGGTCTCCAAGTACCCTCTTTTCTGGGCACTAGAAACATTCCTGAGTAAAACCCCTTCCCCCTTTGGGACACAGGCACCTCTTGAATAGTACCCTGAGACTAAAGATCTCAAAGAACCTCTGGGAAAAAAGGAAGTTGTTCTTGAGGATGCTGAGGAATACCCATAAAAGGAGGATGGGATTTCTATACCATGAAGTACCCTGGCGAATAATGGACAGAACCCAAGAATCCTGAGTAATCTGAAGCCAAACAGAAAGAGCAAGAGAAAGGCGAAGAGAAAGAGGAATGTGGCTGGGAAGAGATGGATAGTCATACAGAACCTGGTTTATCAGGAAAGGAAGGCTTCTGAGTCCCTGAAGTCTGAGTGATCTTAGCAGGAGGAGCTCTCTTGCTACTCTCTACCCTTAGTAGGAGGGTGAGATTGTCTACAACCAAAGGCTGGCTTATTTGGGTAATTCCGATGTAATTTAGGCACAGGAGAAAGAAACACATGTTTAAGCTCCTGTAAGGCCTTCGTCTTATCCTGAAGGGACTTAAACAAACCAGCATTTGCTTCCCCCAGCAAAAGTTTATTATCAAGAGGAGCATCCATCAACTTGGATTTAATATCATCAGGTAAAAGTTGAAGCCTAAGCCAAGAATACCTCCTCATCACTGAACCAAAAGCAGCAGCCCTAGAGGAGGCATCTGCTGCATCATAACTACTCTTGATAGGGACTTCCTCTCAAGTGGTTTGTCATTCTAACAAAGAAAGAGAAGAAATTTTACCCTTAGAGTCAGAGAGATCAGAAATAAGCTGACATGCCTGAGAAAGGAGTGCCAACACATACCTGGACATATGGGTGTGATAATTAATAGCCCTAAAGGCCAGAGTAGCTGAGATATAAATGTTCTTACCTAGCCTTTTCTTGGTTCTGCTGTCTTTATCAGAGGGCAGTAACTTGGATTAATAAAGCAATTTTGAAGGCTTGTCAGACGCTACAGACACCACTGAGGGGTCAGCAGCAGGACAATTGTACAAAATGTTACAATCCTCAGGCACCCTATGAAATCTATCAGGTTTCTTGGGAGTAGGAGGCAGAGAATCAGGAACTTTAGAGGCATTAGAAAAAGGATCCAACAAAGCAGTCAAAACAGGAAGAATAGCAGAAGGTTTCGGAGCTTCCAACTGTAGCAACTCATAGTACCTCTTATGGATGTCAGAGACCTGAGCACAATCCCATTTAAAAAAATCCATCATCCTAGAAATTGTATCTCCAAAGGACATTTCTTCAAAAGAAGTATCCGGACTATTAGATTCCTTCTCTTCTGACCCATGGTCCAAAGGAGAAGGAATTTGGGTAGAGTAAGCCATGGATTCCTCATCAGAGTCCGACTCCTCAGAAGAATCCTGTTCATTGGGCCTTTTAAGAGGAGTAGAGGACCAAGGGAGAGCTGGAACAGAAACCCCCTGAGAAAGTTGTAATACTATTAAACTTTAAACAAACAAACCCTGAGTAAAGGCCTGTCACTCACTGTGTGGATCCCTAGGAATTGGAGAAGCATGTTTAATTTTTTGTTTCTTCTTTAAAGGAATGTCCGACCTATAACATTTAGAAAACTCATACGCAGGACAGCATTCAGTAACCGTAGTAGGAACTTCTTCCCCAACTAGAATCTGTGGAACACCCTAAGCCCCTCAGAAATAATCAGCAGTGGTTCCTCCTGAATGTCCAAAACAGATGCCTGCAAAGCCTCATCAAATGTGCTGCAAGCTGGATCTTTGCTGGCATCTAACCCGGTCATGGCAGAAAAATCCAACAGCAAAGCCAGGTAAGCCTCCAGATTCTCACCGACCTTGGGAGAAACACCCAGCAGAGGCTTGGCAGTGGAAGATTCTGGTCTCAGTTTTTTCTCCTTCTTCTTCCCTAATGGCTGACCCTTGGAGCAGGAAATACCTTCCATTGTTTCTTTAGCAAAAAGCTTAAGGCTCTGGTTCTCAAGGTAGAAGGCAAGGGAAGAAAGCCTACTACATAGAGTTTTCAGTACGAAAGCCTGACGAATAGAACAGATTGTATGGTCGTGAGAAGCTCCTAAGCAAAAAAGACACTTAGTGTGGCAATCTTTATGGGGAATCTGTCTCTTGCACTGGCATTTACCCTTTCTGGATGCCATTAAATCTCTGAGCAACAAAAAAGCTAAGAAAAAACAAAAGCCCAATCAGGAACATATCTGCAACAGGTTGGAATCAGCAAGAAGACTTAGGAGTTGAAACTGTTGAATCAAAACTGCGTTTAAACTGACAGAAACAATGTAGGCATTTAGACTGATGATCTGGAGATGCTTCTGAACTGGTGGCAAAGAAGTTCTAAGGATAGTACATCTGAATATCACCTTTATGCCCTACTCTATGTGAGAAGCATACGTGTAACCTTCGTTACCTTAAGGCAACAGTAGGCTTTGGTATACTGTCAGACATTGGGCTACCCACTGCAGGGAATCCCAAATGTAAATAATATTTCAGCAGTGAATGTAAGGGCATCTTGTAGTGAATAGAGTATAGAAATCTATCTTGCATTTTGTGACCCCATGTGATATTTTTTATATTGGTAAAACTGAAAGTTATTTAAAGAAAATAATTCAAGACATTATTATGATATCAAAGGAAGAAATAATCAAACACATTATATTGACAGAAATTAGAGTGTAGCATTAATAAGAGATTTTGTTTTTTAGTGCTTGAATAGTTAGTAAAGAATCCCAGCAGATGTCCCTGGGAATATACATTAGAATATCATAAATTGCTTTGACAGGTGAGATTAAATGCAAGTGAACCATCAGGTTTAAATAAGGCTGTTTCTTTAAATGGTACTTTGAAACTGCATGCAGCTAACAAAGTTTTTTGTATGTTATTATATATAACATATTTTTTTTTAACAATGTGAAGCATTAAATATTTTTTGTATTTGTTTTATGAAACATTAAGTTTTTGGTACAATTTTTCATATTATTTGTTATTTAAATGTTATAATGAATAAGTACCCCAGTTCTGATGAAGTCCTATATTGCTGGAAGAAAGTGCTTAACCGGGATAATAACTTAGTGCTGTATCTCTTTCTGCCTGTGTGGCTTTTGGTTTGCTGGTCTGATTTTAGTTGTTCCGTTATAACCTCTTTGATAAGCAGGAGTGACCTCTTTTTTCTTCCCTCACTCCTCTTCCTTATATATATTACTTCACTTCTTTCTTTTTCTTCCCATTTAACTTTGCCCCCCAGCCTTCCCTTTTGGCATTATTTAGTTACTTGTATTGTATCAGAGTCCTTCCTCAAAGTAATTCCATATTGCCATTATCAACCTAGTTGTGAAAACCATTATTACTTTGTTGATGAGACAATAGAATAGTTTTTGTTACCTTTAAAATTCTTTATTCCTTATTTCAACTACTTGCTCTACACTGGTCAGCATCAGATCCAGGATATTACTCTGTCTAATTTATACCTTTTTCATAGGTTCATAGGTTGGTATGAGGCTATTGGCTTGAAGGCCTATACAAGCCTAGCCATAACAATTCCCTGGCTATTTCTTCCCACAGTATTTACGTCCCTGGACCCGTGTCTAGCAGGGCAACTGATGTGATCCCCGGGGTGAATTTCCTATATCCCATCCAATCATCAAGGTTCCATTTGAAGAAGGCCAAAGAGGCGCTCTGCTTGCCATGTATGGGCAGTCTCTTCCAGAGTCTCGGGAGTCTCTGGGTCAGGAACCTATCCCTCCAGCATGTTTTGTTCATTGTGATGACAAGGTTTATATCCCATGGAGCGTGTGTCTCTGAGGGACTGGGATTTCTTTAAGTGGAGCATGTCCAACAGCTCTGAGTTTGACATGGGCCTTGTATGTTAAGCAGAAATCGCCTCTGAGTAGATGATATGTGACAAAGTATAGGTGGAGTTTTTTTAGATAGTCAGCATAGGGCATCTGCTTTAGGCTGTGATTTTTTTAGTGAGGTATTTCTGCAGCCTTTCCAGTTGTGCAGATGTCTTGAGAGGTACATACCAAACGGGGCATTGTATTCTATAATGGGTTTAATGAGGGATGAGTACAATGGGACAATGATCTCCTTTTTTTTCTGGATGAAAAGCCCTTAGTGATGAGGTGTGCCACATAATAGGATTTCCTGACTGTTGTGGTGATGTGGTTATTGAAGGTGAAGCCACTGTCCACATGTGTCCCTAAGTCTCTTATCACACTTTCAGTGTTTAGTGTACTGCCACCTATGTGGTAATTCACAGGTACTTGTTTTTCCCAAAGGGGATAACTATACATTTCTTGGCATTGAGCTTGAGCCCATGGCTCTGGCACCAAACATAAGTTTCTGTAAGGCCCTTTTGAAGAATATCCACATCATTTGGGGGTACAATAATGGCTCCCGGTTTGCAGTCATCTGCAAACTTTGTTAGCCAGAGTCCCTTAGTGTTGGCCCATACTTCAGAGAAGTAGATGCTAAACAAGAACGGTCCCAGGACTGAACCCTGAGGTACTGTACTTGTCACTTGTCTGGAGCTGGATTTGGAGTAGGCTACTTTTAAAGTGTGGGATCTGTCAGTAAGCCAGTTGGCAACCCATTGAGTGATATAGGGAGTAATGCCAAGCTTAGTAAGTTTATCTATGATTCCAGAGTGGGGGTGGTGTTGAAGGCCTTGGCGAGGTCCAGATAGGCTGTGTGGACCACCTTACCCTTGTCCACAGCTCTGGAGACTGCGACTGATTCGAAGAAGTCAGTCAGGTTCAGGAGACAAGATTGGCCCTTCACAAACTTCACAAACAAATTTTTCTAATCTACTCCTACTCCACTGGCACCACTGATATATTCAATCAGCTGAGAGTTTGTTGAAGTCATTTACAACTAGTACTGCATTCTGTCAACCCTCACCACTTCTAATAGTCAGACAGTAGAAGGATACAGTTATTCTCATAATGAAAAATACTGGGTGTGAGATTTCTTCTCCTATGTCTTCGGGACATATCTTTGGACTAAAATGAGCAATACCTTCAGCTTTCTACTGGCATATTTCAGTTGTAATCAGAATGCGAATTAATAATCCTTGCAATACCGGTACTTGTGCAGGAAAGCTTAAACTAATCTTTCGCATCATCTTTCCTGTAGTCATTTACATTATGCTGGCTATTAAAAATTAGGTTATCACTGTGAAATTTTAACACATCTTCCTTACCCTAACATATATCTGCTAGTGAAAAAAAAAATCAAATAATGAAATAATCTATACTAACCTTTATAACGACAGTCAATTTCAGGTCTTGGATACATATAAATTTTACATAGACTGGCATCGACCTCCTTTACAATTGGACGTGGACCTTCTAAAGGACTCCTAGAAGGATGCATTGTATCATAATCTGGGCAGAGACCATCTGTATTTACTTGCTTTAGCTTTTGACCGCTTAGATGACCTGGATGTTCACATTTAGCATAATTTCCTAAATTTCTGTTCCAAGGAAGCTGTAGTTTCTTTATGAGACCTTCTAACTCACAGGTACAGTTCCAAGGATTTTCATACAGCCTTAAGTAGTTTAGCCGAGGTAGAGGGATAAAAACTTCTTCAGATAACACCTTTATTTGGTTATATTGGAGCAGAAGCACAGTGAGTTTAAATAAGCCATCAAATGCCTGCTCCTCAATTTTGTTTATCAGATTTTGTTGCAAATCGAGACTTTTCAGGTTTCTGTATCGGGAAAACATATCGTTGTACAGTCTTTGTATGTTGTTTCTTACTAAAAGCATGTGAATTACATCTTCAGGCCAGTACTGGGAAATATCAAGTAACTGTTTATCATCACAGTCTATATATTTCTCTTCTCTATATGTGTATTCGTCACATACTATGGTAGGCAGAGAACGTTTGACGTGGACTGCAACCCTTGTGGAAGCATTTGAATCTCTGCTAGTTACTTTGTTTTTTAGGTGACCATTCTTTACCTTCCAGGGATCTACTGCTGTGCAGAGAAGTAACAATAAACTGGTAGCTGCCAGCATCATTGCATCCAGCTAATCTAATTTAGTTTGTCAGTAGGAAGGAAGATAAATTATTCTTCTAAAATCCAGATACTGAATTCCTGCAAGTCATTTCTCTCGAGAATAACTTATTGTTGAGAATCTGTAGCACCTGGAAATAAAGAAAATCTTTTTTAAAAACCTATCTTTTTTATTAAACAAGAAACAACTTTATTCAGTTATCACTTATGGCATAGGCAATCATACATTTATATAAATGAAAACAAACCATATTGATGTAATTTTAGTTGCAAACAATTTGTACATCACTTATAATCTAGTCAGTCACTGTCAGTCAGACATTATATAGTTCATTCAAATCCAACCTTCTTTTAAACCTCATTCCTCATCTGCATGTATTGTTCCCACAATTTTCATTTTTCTATGCAATTTACTTCTACTCTTTTTTAAAGATCCCATTTCTGGTTGTTTTATCTCTGTTACTACTAGTTCATCTGTGGTGGTGGTGCTGCGGTAGCATTGTCGCCTCACAGTAAGATGCTGTCCGGTTTGATTCTCAGCTAGAGCGTCTTCTGCGTGGAGATATGCATGAATGGGCGCACCTTCATTGAAGGTTGTGCGTCAGGGCTGGCAACTCGGCACATAAAAATCAACTGCCAATCATTAGTGGACGGGAGTTCCGCTGTGGCGACCCCTAACCGGGAAAAGCCGAAAGACACATTTTACTATATTCACTAGTTGTAGTACAATTGGTTTAGAGTTTGATTTCTATTTCCTAGTAATTGTTTTTTGGCAGCCACCATAATTAGACTCAGCAAGGCCTTACTATGCCTAGGCAATTCCGATTCTGTATCATATCTCAAAAAATCATTTCCTTAGCCATACCAATTTGCTCACTCAGTATTTCTGATAGAGTAGTCTGCAGGGATTTTTTAAAGTCTGCCAACTCATTACACTCCCAGAAAATATGTTCCCAGTTATCTATTTCTTCCCCATCATGCCCCCATCATTTGCTGTCTACCTGAGGAAAAATTATTTCAACTCTATTTGGGGAATAAAAATACCTGTGTAAATACTTCCAAGCAAAGATCTTAAATCTTCTAGACTTTGTTTGCATCTTTGGGAGACAGATTGATTCTTATAGTTATCATGCAATATTTTATATGCTCTTCTAATTATTCCTTTTTTTAACAACAGCTTCTGTTCTAGATTTTATTTTATTTATTTTATATTTGTTGACCAGAATAGTCCAACTGGATGCCTGTCCATTTTCAGAGGAGGCCCGGGGAGAAAAGCTCCATACATACATACAGAAAAACTGTTATATTAAACAAGTTAAAGCACTGTTACAAATACAATACATTGGATAAAAGTTATTCATTCTGTCATATATAAATCTGATTTGTTATAGAGTAACAATTAGGAAACAATGTAGGGGTGGCCAAAAGACCTCTTTAGCACATGTTTATATGGCTAGAGTTAGTCAGGATTAGAGCAAGAACCCAGCCATTACCTTTTAAAGTACTGTTTTAGATTTTTTTGAATTGGGTTAGAACGAGTTCTGAAGTAAGCTCAGCAGGAAGTGAGTTCCATATTTTGCCAACAGAGTGATTTTACTAAAACCTCTACCAGTGCTAGTTTTTTGCTTAGGTTCCCCGTATTTCCTTTTCTTTGCCTGTAATCTGATATCAGTCTTTGATAGGGAAGCAATCTCTAGCCTGCAGGCCAACTAAATTCTTGGCCTCTTCCCATTCTGTTTCTTTTCCATCTCTAATGATTTGCTGATCCGTTCGATTCTCAGAGAAAGCATCTTCTGTCTGGAGACATGGGTGAATGGGTGTACCTTCGTTGAAGGTTGTGCGTCAGGCTGGCAACTTGGCACATAAAAATCTACTGCCAGTCATTAGCGGACCAGAGTTCCGCTGTGGCGACCCCTAACCGGGAAAAGCCGAAAGACACAAAAACCTTGGTTCTTTTTGCCAGTTTTCAACAATAAATGCCAGCCCCTTCTTGCCTATTGTCTGTATTCCTAATTGCAGTCATCCCTATTGACAGAATCTCCTTTCTCCATTGTTGTGTTGGCTTAGTTCTTAGAATACTTTCTGCTGCTTAATGAATATAATGTTATGTATAATTATTGTTATTTTCCTTAAGGATCTGCATCCAAAATCCCAGTCTGTCCTTGTTTCTTGAGTTTCCCCCCATTTCATCATCATCCTTTTCCACTTTGAATTATAGGTTTCTGCTTGTTTAATGTTTAGGAGCCTTAAATGTGTAGCTGTGAAGTACTCCTTCAAATTGGGTAATCCCTGACCGTCTTTTTCTGTTGAAAAAATCAGGTTATCCCATTTGACTTTTGGCATCTTCCCCTCCCAGATAAAATCCTTCAGCTCTTTATTAATTGTTATCCACAACTTCTCCTCTGGTTGATAAAAATATACCTGACCGTTGTATAAAATTAAAGATACTAAAAACATTTTAACTGCTTGTATTTTGCTATCTGTATCCATTAAACAGAGCTTCCAATTTCTCAGTTTTTGTATTATCTTTTGTTTAGTCTCTTCCCATATATCCTTACCTGCCACACCAGAGTCCTTTTTAATGCATACTCCTAAGTACCTCAGTTTATATTGTCTCCATATATATGGATATTGCTGAAACAATTTGTGTGTGGGCACCTAATTTACAACTATTGCCTTTGTTTTAGCTTCATTAATTTTACATAGTAAAAACATTTGATGCTGTCTCAAAATACTCTACAGCACTGAAATGTTTTTTTCCTGTTTTTATCAGGTATAAGATAATATCTGCAAACAGAGCCAACTTGACTACCATACCAATTATATTCTTGAATTTCTGAGCCCCTTATTTTCTTTATCAATTGTTCTAAATATAACGCAAATAAAAAAAGAGGAAAGAGGACACCACTTCCTGGTTCCTCTGCTCAAACCGAAATTATCAGAGAGGAACCCACCCACTTTAATTTTCACCTCTGATCTCTCATATTTCCTCCTAATCAACCTTATAATTTTATCAAGGAATGCAAATGCTTCCATTGCTCTGCTCAGAAACTCCCAGCTTACTCTGTCAATTGCTTTCACTACATCTAGACATACCAGCAACAGTGATATTTTCTTACATTATGCTTCCCTCTGGATCATCAAGGTTCTGTTAATGCTGTCAAATGTCTGCCTCCACTCCACAAAACCACATTGATCCATGCATAAAATATAAATGCTGTAGTCAGTCTCCTGACTCCTTCCTCCAAAAAGAGTCTATTATTTGATTGTAACAGTTTCTAAATCAGTTACACTATTTTAAAGAACACCAAGACATTTTAGATATAGCTGGAAATAAAAATGTATATTACATTAAACTTACAAAGACAGAGAAATACAATGAAGTAAATGCACAACTTAGTTTTTTCTAGCTTGACGGTTACTACAACATAGTCATCATGTTGGCTTTATTTCCTTTCTTTAGAGCTTATGTTAGAGTGTCTGAATGAACAAGTGTAACATTTCTGACATGACAGTGACTATGGTAGTCCTCTTGTTTACATTCATTTGCATTTCCTAATAAAGTCTGTTAATGCCTGTACATTCTTTAGAGAAACAAATCATCAAACCAAAGAGCAAGCTGCTAAATGTACCCAGGAAAGACCCAGCTTTTGAAGTCACGTTATATTTTTGTCTCTGTGATCCTTTGTTATCAAAAGTTATTCACTTTACCTCAGGACTTTATTTGTACTTTTAATTTGTTAAACTTTCATGCCTCAATAATTGTACTTTCTTTGAACTGTGAATTAAAAATTCATATTATTTGACTGAATGTGGCTAAGTAGTCAATATATTTTTTACAACTTTATTAAACATGACATTTTTAAAACGGGATATAGGTGCAAATACAGTAATGGAAAAGAAAACAAACCATAATAACATTCCCATTGTTATTTTTATCTAGTATTTATGTTTTCTTTTTAACACTCTTATTTACTCCACCATTACATATCTTGCTCAGTTTCTGCCCTCCCTTAAATTTCACTCATCTCTTGAGCATTATTCAGTATGTATTATTTCTACAAATTCCATTTATTTATATGCAATTTGCTCCCTCCCTTTTCTGAAGAGACAATTTCCACTTACTTTATCTACTTTACTATATTCAGTACTTCATTTATTGTTGGTTTAGACCATGATTTCCATTATCTAGTCATTTTTAGCAGCCAGTAGAATTAAACTTAGAAAGGTGTTATTATGTCTTGGCAATTTGTATCTTATATTCCAGTTCAGAAGAATCATTTTCATAGTTGCAACCATTTGCTTCCCCTACATTTTTGACAAAGTAGTCTGTATGGAATTTTTAAAATAAGCTAACTAAATGCATGTCAGAAGAAAAATTCAGACGAGTCACATCTGCCTCAGGTGATGAAAAACTTCTTTATTAGCAGCTAACCAGATTACACATCATGTTGGCCAAGATGATCTCCTCCTCTGGTCAACTTGTTTACTGACATCAACTTTTATACTGCAAGCAAAACAACTTTTTGTTACATTTCTGACCGTTGACAGTTGGCTATGGAAAAACACCTGTGGTAAACATGTTTATCAAAATTACCTCAAACCAACAGTTAGTGCAGAATGTTCAAGAAGCACAGAATGTTCAGTTCAACAATGGTCGCTCAAATTTTCCAGGACACACAGCCTGCTTCAGTAAATTAACTCTTACTCAGCCGTGCGTCCTTATCCCAGGCTTCACTAAGCTATAACCAAGTCTCTTTATTCTGAAAAGCAGAAAACAGTTATTATTCAGGTTTATAAGCAATGCTGCATTTTGTTCACAGATGAGGCCCATCTTTGATAGGCATATCCCAACAAATAACATGTTCACTTTGAAAGAAGAGGAAAAAGACAAATAACAGTATGTTTTTAAAACTTTTCTCTTAACAATACATTACCAAGAAATATGTTTCCAACTACCCCTCTCTTTCCTATAAGACCTTCATTAATTGCTATCTTCTTGAGGAAAAATTCTCTGATGTCTGATTGGAGTATAAAAATACATGTGCATTCAAAAATTCTAAACCTAATAGACTTTGTTTTATACTTGGTAGCCATATAGATATCCTCCTAGTGTTCCTTTGTAAATTAGCTTAGTCGTCTCTCACTTCCTCATCTTTTCTATCTTCTTCTGATTGAATCTTAAAGTTTTTGAGAAACTGAAGGTCAGTGGTTTGCATTTTCATCTTTTTCTTCGATATGATTGCCAAAGATATCTTAGAATTATTATTTTCCATTAGTATGTAGTGTATTTACAGACTGAAGTCATCACTAGTAAGGATGTAGCTTTTTGACATTATTTTTCAACTAGTCAAATATCCAGAGTCTACGGATTTATATGTATAATATATTTACAAGTTTAACTATATGAACATAATTAGCTTTAATGAGTTTTAATGAGTTATTTTGATGTATGCCTCATAGATTATTAGGAACAATATAAATCAATTGTTAGAGTTACCACTGATAAACATAAAAGTAAATACTGGAATGAATTTCTAGATGCTTATATTAGACTAGTAAATATCAAAGGGTGATGGCATATTTGCTTGACATTAAATACTGAGTAGAGATATATGTCTCATTTTCAGAATTTTGTGTGCAGGAGAAGCAACTGAACTTCAAGCTAGCTTGGTTGTTTATTTTACAAAGGAACAAATTTCAGACTACTATTTGAGGAACTTCTTATGTTCGCTATCCTACTGTCTGTGTAGCAGGAATATATATATATATAAGATATATATATATATATATATATATATATATATATATATATATATATATATATATTTATATATATATATGTGTGTGTATATATATTAGAAATGACTGTAGATAAGTATTATAATATAGTTGCTGTGGCATTATGACTTTGACTAATGAAAGGTCATAAATGTTAATTCTAGGTAACTGAAAACAGACTGGTGTGCCTTTGTGGCACTTCCTTTTGAGACACATATGGTTATTAACAGCTGTGCATTATATTTTGTTTTTCTTTAATGAACATGACTAATTTGCAAAAGAGTAACATGAAGATGATACCCTATACTTTTTCAAACACCACTGATGAGAGATGTTTATTTTCAAATTGAATTCACTCTGTTGGTGCGTATGTGTTACATCATTCTCTTATATTATTAGTTTATGTATTAAATATGTTTGTTTTAAATTGAACTAAACATTTCAGGTTTTAACTGTATGCTTATCTTGCAGTCATTTGTTTTGTATGATCTGAAATAATATTGACCTCATTGCCTAAGAAAACTGTAACAATAAGTCTTCAAATGAACTATTTTTAGGATCTGGGTTTAATTTCTCCAAATATTTTGGGTTTCTAATACCATGACAGGAATGGACCCCATTCTTAAGTCAGGGTATGATTAAAGTTCATGAAATTAGTATTGCTTCAGTCATTGATGTTATCCAAAAGTGCTCCTCACAGCACCCACAATGTGCCCTGAACTGACTTTTTCTGCAATTCCTACAGAACTACATGTATTGGTAGCATATCTAAAAATGGCTTTTAATTATTTTCTTATTAGACCTGTTTCTCTTGCTAGTATTGGAACTATGTATCTTTCTTCCACATTGCTCTTTTGTCTTTTTTTTCCTGGACTACTATATCTGGTTTTCTCGCATTTATTGTTTGAACTGTTGTTAATGAGTGATCCCTTGAGATACAAACTTCATCATTCTCTACAATGCTTGTGGTTCATGTTTCCATTGCATCTCAAGTACTTCAGTACTGTAATGTTTGTACAACCTGCAGTGTATCACTCTTGCAACATTATTGTGCCTTTCAGTATATAGGCCCTCTGCCATGAGTATATAACACTGTTTCTCCCACATGCTCAATGGACTTTGTAAACTAGCATGTGCATAATCCACTATCCTGGGCCACCATTATTAACCGTTCATCATTTTGGTTTCAGTTCACCTCTCCTTAACTATTCCTGTGTCATATCCTTATTGACATGAGGTGTTGTTCCTGGATATCTCTGTACTTGCCACAATAGTTATACCTTTTCCACATTTCTTTCCTTTTCATCTGATCCTTTTCCTTATATTCTTTCTTTTGTTTTTTGGGATCCTTCTCCTTATATTCTTTCTATAAGGATATTTTGGCACATTTAGTTGCCATCTTATTTTTGTCTGCATCTGGTTTGAATTCCATTCTCACTTCCTACCGATATGTTTCTGCAAGTCATCTTAGACTTCTTCTCCTCATGTTTTAAAACTTTCACTATGTTTGGATCTGGTGAAGTAAATGGCTATGTATGCAGTCCTATGACTAAAGATCTATACATGTAATCAGTTTCAGTGAGACCCAATTCCACCTTCAGAATGAGGAATATATAATATTGTATTATGCTGATTTTTATATATTATTTGACAAGCATGTAGCATTTTTCTTGTCTTCCTGTCTAACTGATCTAATACTTATTTGGGTCAGTCAGTCACCACAGAACTGCAAGTTAAAACATGAAGAACAAATTGGTTTATAGCTTAAACTTTATTGCTAGATGTCAAGGCAGTTTTCAGTATTAGTTTTAGTAATCTTTTTTCATATTTTATTGCCAATCCTTCATCAGTTCCCATATATTTATACACTGCCTCCTGCTCAAGTTCCTTTATGTGACATTCCTGTCCTAGAGTATTATTTTCTTGGTGCTGCATCTTTCTTGCTTTAAGCATTGCTTTTGTACATTTATTGAGACCAGATTATGTTTTTATATTATCCGAGAAGGTTTTAACCACTTGCAGTTGTGCTTTCAAGTCCTCATCTGATGAACTGTACAGTTTCATGTCGTCCCCAAAAAAGTAGATGAGAAGTCCTTAAACAGTTGTTTTCTGGGAGTCAGAATGTAACCATGGCCTAATATGTTAAGTAATTCTGGGAGCTAAATAGTAAACATGGCCTAATATGTTAAGTAAACAGCATAATGGGTTAAGAGCAAGACAAAATAGCAGTGGTGACAAAGAATCACCCTAGAATATCCCCATTAGAATTTCCATCCCTGGAATAATAATTTGCCCTTTGTCATGGCTTAGCTGCAAAGTGATTTGCCACTATTTCATCTTTGCTGTAATGTAATTGATCAGTCTAGGTCTTATTGTGTACATCTGTAAGCATTTCTTTAGCTACCAATGTGGATTACTATCAAATGCTTTAAAGTAATCCATGAGTGCGATACTTAGATTGTTCCCCTTTTCACAACTTTCCATTATGGTTTTCTTTAGCAACACATTTTCCTTTGTTCCATGTAACTTTCTTTTGTTACCCTTTTGCTCCATTGCAATAATTCATTTTTTTTCTAAATGATTGTAAACTTTGCCAGCATCAATTCTAGTATATAGTTTGTAAATCGCTGGAAGGCAAGTTACTGATTTATATATTTTTTAGATGGCATATAGGTTCACTCTTAAGGAGGAGTATCGTTTTTGTCTGTTGCTGACCAGGTTGGTGTTCATTATATAGTTTGTAAATCGCTAGAAGGCAAGTTACTGATTTATATATTTTTTAGATGGCATATAGGTTCACTCTTAAGGAGGAGTATTGTTTTTGTCTGTTGCTGTCCAGGTTGGTGTTCATTCATGATGCACATATAATTCTTACTCAGGCTAAATATTTGTGCAAGAATGTTAATACTTTTAGCAAAAAGTAAGGTATTGCATCTGGGCCTGGCGTTTTCCATTTAGAAGCTTTTCTTAACTTTATTTCAGTTTCTCAGCCCGTTAACTTCATCCCATCTCATATCCTCTACATTAGAACTTATTACTCTTATTTTAAATTTTCTATCCATTAAGCATCTTAATTATGTTCCACAGGGTCTTCATAAATATTTCCCCCAGATATGTCTATTTTTCTTTTTATAGTGTTTATATTCCTTCTGCATTGTTTCCAAGGTCTCTATAAAACTTTTTTGGGTCATCAATGAATTACTTATTTTGTACTTTTCCTTTATATTTATCTGTATATCTTCCAAGTTTTTCTGCCAGTGGAGATATTTTTAGTTTATTATTTGCAATAGTGTATGATAGATCCTGGTCTGTTTTGATACTGTGGGTTGCTTTCTGTTCCCTCTTCTACATTCTTCTACTAGTGATACTTATCTTAATTGCTTTACAGTTTACTCTGTTCAATGCTTCTTCCATGGTGGCATTTTGTTTCTTCCCTTCCTTTCCCTTCTTGCTCTATGTTTTGTGGTAAGACTTTATCTATAATTAATTTAACTGCATAATAATATATTCTATTTATTTCTGTTATAGCACAATAAGTTTCTCTTAATAAGCCTAATTACTGTTTTCATTTGTTTTACCAAACTTCTAACATTTTGGGTCTTATTTAATTTCTATAATCTGTTTCTTTCATCTGTCTTAATATGTCTTTCCATCTGTATTAAATCAAACAGGTCTTCCCTTAGATCACTTTCTTCTAGAGTGACAGAACCTTCTTTGATCTTCATTTCCTGCAAATATTCCACAGAAAGTTCCAAAATATCTTTCGGTGGCATATTCAGATGCACCTTGCTTTATCTGCTGCTCCTTCATATGGTAACTCATTGTTCCATCACTTTGTAGCATTGCCTGTGTCCCAGTTGCCACTGTTTCCTGATCCTTCCCTTGCTGTGCAACTTCACCTGAACTTTTGTACAGTCTCCTACAGAAGGCTCCAAAGCATCACCATATGACATTTCCTCAAATGCATCCTGCCCAACCTGTTACTCCTTAATCTGGGGACTCAGTGTTCCATCATACTGTGGCATGAAACTGTGTTGGAGTTTTTACACTAAATCCTTTACTTCATAAATAATCCACAATTTCAGTGTCTATTTGTTCAACGTCTTCCTTACTAAATCTCTTTTCTGCTTTTCCCCCTTTGTTTTCTGATTTCTTGTGCTATGAAATTTTCCATGTCTGGGTGCTTTTGTCTGTATTTCTCTTTAAATGTAATTGGTGCTGCTTTTTATATTGATTAGTCTTGCTTTCTCTTTTGCATAAATATTGTGCTGTGTCAGATCTCTTTTTGTTTCCCATGCTCATACTTCTTCAGATCCCTCCCACTCCATTTTCTGCTCAGTAATCTGGGAGCTCATTGTTCCATCATGCCGCCACATTACCTGTAATGGATTTACTACATTAATCCTTCACTTCATAGGTAATCCATGACTTCAGTTTCTGTTTATTTAACTTCTACCGTACAAATCCTCTGTTTTATATTTCCTCTTTACTTTATTATTTTTTATATTGTGAAATTCTAAATGTGGATGCCTTTGACTATATTTCTCTTCAGATATCTTTGGAGTTTTTTTGTATTGATTAGTTTGGCTTTCTCTTTTGCATAAATATTGCACCATATCAGATCTCCTTTTCCTTTTCTTTCCCATTTCCATGTTTCTTTTTCATACCTTTTAAACATCTTTGGGTTTTGTTATTTATATTTTTGCATTTCCTCATTCAGTAATAGTAACAATATATAATTTCTTTCTTATTCGCAGTACTCCACTCTGCCACCTTTATGTCTCTTTTTTGCCCTGTCAGTTTTTCTGATTTTTATGGACTACTACTTTTTCCTTCGACAACAAGGGGGCTATCCTCCCCCTGAGCCTGGCCTGACCCCATTTTAGAAATATTCCATGTCTTTAGGATTCTACACTGCCATTTTTTCCATTCCTGACACCAGTGCATATGCCAGGATTAGGTACTTTTTTAACCTGGTTCCTGTGCATCCATCTATCTTTTTTACTTTCTAACCTACCACTTTTCATGATATATATTATATAAAAATACAATCTATATATCATTATTGTCTTGAGATTTTTGTGAAAACATGGTGAAGATACTCACCAAGACTTGAGAACGAATTTAGTTCCAGTAATACTACTCTCCTTTTCACCATCTCTCCATTCAGACGCCCTTCAATTCCAGAAAATCTACTCTCCTTTTCTTGCTGTAGGGATTGAAAAAATATTTATCTTATTGCCTTAGAAAGACTGTAACAATTAGTCTTGAAATAAAGCATTTCTATGCTTTAGCATTATGGGAAAAGGGATGATACATGATTTTCTGTATTGTGCCTTATGTCCATAAAGATTAGGGGTTTGTGCCTGGCCTCCTATGCATGACTTATTCCACAGACTCAAAATTAACATCAGTGTGTATGTATATATAGTCAAAGTGGATATCTTGTCTGTGCACTGTTAGCAGATAATTATCAGAAAGATGGCAGTGACCTGTGAAAGAGATGATGACAACCTGACTGGCTGTGAAGAGCTTTTTTAAATATATCAGGTCTGTGAGACAGTGGCTGGGTTTTAAGAGATCACTGTGATAGCAGTAAAGGGAAAACTGAGGGAAAATAGCAATAGGTTCCCCTGCCAGAAATTAGTTGTGAGCTTTGATGTTTTTCCCTTCTAAAAATGTGGTTTATAGTCACTCACTGGATACATACTAGAAAGTGTTGAGAATATAAAGCAATAATAACCCAGGACACGTCGTTCTTTGATTTTTCAAGTTGCACACATGTAGGACAGTGATTAAAAAATAATGAGACCACATTCTTGACCATCTAATGGTTGCTTCAGTAATCTAGCAAAGGTGAAGATGGTAGAGTGTTCATCTGAGTGATTCATATTTCTGCAAATCCTGTTTTAGTGTGATCAGTGGTAAAGTGTTTTGTTTTAGTCTCATATTCCTAAGTACAATATGACATTTTCTTTAAATCTTGCCCTTTGATTACTTTTGGGTAAAATGAAATGAAAAAGTGTGAACTGGCCATGCTACAGAAATTGCAGTAACTCCAGCTCCATAACTTTTACCAAGTATTGTAAGAGATGAAGGTTGTATGACCCTATCTATTTTAAAGACTTTTTTTGTAACTGCTTTAAATAAGCTTCTGGCATATTATCTGACTAATTCATCCCTTTCACAGAACAAGAAAAAGAGTTTCATTAAAGATTCTTTTTGGTTTCAAAAATGATGGCAAGAGGAGATGCAGATTACATATCAAAAATCTGACCAAGTGTATAATAAAAAGGTTGAAGATAGTAAATATCAAATCATTTTTCTTTTCTGATGCAGCATGCATTTTTAGATAGTAAGATCTCTACCTTTATATTTGCATTTCAGCAGACTGTTACTGAGATTTTCTGCAAGGTAATTCCATGTTCAGTTCCTTTCTTGCTATTTGGCCTTTCTTATGCTCTTAGAGTGTTCATGAAATGTTTGGCTTCAGTGTTTGCTCATCTCAACTTGTCAGTGATTCATATGTTCCTGTATTTGTGCAATTGCCTCATACAAGTAGATTGTCTTCAGAATTTAATCTTCTGTGCTCTGCAGACACTTGACTGATTGCAGGGTTTGAGCATCATACTGAACAAAAAGTGAGATTTTTACCCTCTCAAACCAAGAGATTTTTAGGTGTGACTTCCTGGACATAACATAACATAGCATGACCGATCTCCTTCAGGGTATTCTTTCTCCATTTAACAAGTAAATTTTTCTTACTGTGGAGTTCTAGATGCACTAGGTTACATAGGTCTGCAGGTAATTACTAAGCTAGCTGCCCTTGCAAGCCATTTTAAGCCAAAACAGTTTCCCTTTTTTGTGCTCAAAATAATCTATCTCGTTTGGATATAGACTGACCTTACCCATCCAATGGTCAATAATTATATATTACCCATAATGAGAATAACTGGGATCATACCATAGATAATTTGAGGGGACAAATGCAAGGGATAAAGCACTTAGGAGCTGCCACTTTCCATTAGTAGTACAGGGCCCGTCTTGGGGTAAATCTTCTGTTTCCCAGCCATAGATCTAAGTTGCCCTTGAATATGGACAGGGATGAATTTTGTTTTATATGGATGGGGAGCATGTTCCACAGCAGTGGTATCCTTTTTGAGGTATACCTGTCCTTCTAAGCCATTCTGTTGATTTTGCAAAAGAGGTTTAGGGTCCTGGACTGAGTATTTCTGATGTTATTTGACTTGCTGATTTGCAGTAAGTCCATTAATAATGGGTCAGAGGATGCCTTGTATGCCAGACACAGTTTTAGTAGTCTGTAGATTACAGAGTATATGACAGACCTCTGAGTTGGTCGATGTAGGACATGTTGTTTAGGCCTTGTTATCCTTTTACTATGGTATCTCTGTGAGCATTCCAGTTGCATGTGTCTGGACAGATATATGACAAAGGGGGCATTATATTCAATGACTGGCCTAATGAGGGTGGAGTGAAGGGAGACAATGACATCCCTAGATCTAAACACAATCCCTTTATTTATATGCTGTGCAAAATAGAAAGACTTTCTTACAACAATAGATACTAATTCAAAAATTGGGGCATTTGGGAGCATTGACCCTTCTCTTAGATATAGCAGTCTCTGAGTTAGTATAGGTAAATAGAGGGGATACGGGGCCCACATATCAGAGAATGTAGGGGGTTTGCATCCCTGCAAAAGAAGTTAAAAGATTATGACAGGGTACAGGGACTGCTAAATAACAGAAAGTGTATAGATTCTAAGCTGTTATGGTACCTCTATCCTGTCTTGGCTTTGTTGGTGCTAGCGCTCATTAAGCAGCACTACAGAGATGTTTACAGGTTCCTAAGCTCATACTAAACTTATGACTGGAAGGCAGTTACAAGAAGCTTAGTGACAGCACCCCTCAGTAGTGGAGGTATGTAAGTTACCCCAGGTAAGAAGATTATTATCACATGCCCCAGGCATGAATATGCAGTCTGCTTTCCAATTGTCAAGTCTAGTTTTGAAAGCAGATAGAGTGTTGCTTTGTTTGATGTGAACAGGTGGTTTATCCAAAGGAAGAGAATGCATAGGGTTAGGTCAGACTTCTTGGATTTTGTTTGGGCAGCCCAGTACTAAGAACGCAGTGTTCAGCGCCTATGATCACTGCCCCACAAGTACAAACATATCAACTACTAAATAGTTATGGCGATTCATCTGGGTATGTCATCTTTCAAAACAATGCGGAAACTGAGAGTCCCTAAGATAGTGACAGATACCATTATAGGGGAGTGATGCACCAATAAATAGGGAGGCAACCCTCTTTGCTGTCTCTGCAGATTAGACATATTAATTTGGGAACAAGAATTTCACATAAACATGGCTCTTTAGGCCATTTATATTACAATTCACAAAACACTTTGGTAGATATTTGAAAGCAATCATAATCACTGTTGCACATGAATGGAAATTAGCTAAGCAGACATTTGATGTGATGACAGTAATTGGGATTCTTACAAGTTAGATCTATTTGCCTGTCATTTGAACAATCAACTTTTGATGTTTTGCTAGCATCCCTTTTTATAGTCCAAGTAGGGTTAGTGAGACCATCTGAAATGTGAAAATGTAACTGTGATTTGGGAGAATGTACACTAACTCATAAATTGTGGCATTTGGGAGTATTACCCTTTTTCTGAGGTATAACAGTCTCTGAGTTAGTGTAGGTAAATAGTGGGGAGATGGGGCCCCCATATCAGGGAATGCAAGGGGTTTGCCTCCCGACAAAAGAAGTTATAAGATTATGACATGGTACAAGGACTGCTTAATAATAGAAGAGCTGTCATTTCTAAGCTGTTACAGTACCTGTATCCTGTCTTGACTTTGTTGGTGCAAGCTCTCTTTAAGCAGCACTGCAAAGTTTATAGGTTTCTAAGCTCATACTAAACTTATGGCTGGAAGGTGGCTATAAGAAGCTTAGTGACAACACCCCATAGTAGTGGGAGAATGTATGTTACCCCTGGTAAGATTATTTTCACATGCCCCAGGCATGAATGTGCAGTCTGCTTTCCAATTGTCGAGTCTAGTTTTGAAAGCAGATAGTGTTGATACTTTTGATGTGAACAGGTGATTTATTCCAAAGGAAGAAACTGTATAGAGTTAAGAGTTTGTCACACCAGCAGGTGTTATTGATTTTGCAGTGGAGGTAGAGATCTGTGACATGAGTGCTACACAGATTGTTGGTTTTGTTAAGGTGGAAGTGCTCAAAAAGGATAGGGACATTCATTGCTTAAAAGGCTAAGCAGAGATCACTCCCCTGGAGTCAGCATGAAAAAAGTAGATAAATAGGGCCTTTATTCTTTTGAGGCAGCTTAGATTGTGTAGTCCAATAATCTTCTTGGTCAGAAAGAAACCCTTAGGATCTTTCAGTCTAGTCAAATTGTATTGTGAGCTACATTCAAGAAGTGGAACTGTATTCAAGGATAGGTTTTAACAATGGAAAATATAGAAAGAACAATGTTAAATGCGTCTTAGAGGAGATGCCCCTTATAGATCAGCTGAGCAAGGTAGAAAGACTTTCTAATCAGAACTACAATATGGTGTGCAAAGGAAAGATTATTTTCAATATAGTCACCCATGTCTTGGATAATTGTATCTGATTTGAGAAGGATGCTAGCAATATGGTAAAACAAGGAGGGTGATGTTTTTCTCAGTGGCAGTTATACTGCATTTTTTGTCATTTGGGTAAAGAAAATATTTGTGTTCTAGAAACAAAGATATATTACTTAAACAAAGATATGTTACTTATGCTGGAACATTTTGTGTTTTGGACATCTTAAAAGGACTGTGAGTACATCAGGTGGAATGTCTCTACCTAAACAGGTCCTGAGGGAAAACATGAAAGTAAGACTGCTATATTCTAACTGTTATTCAAAAATCTATAAGCAAGATTGTATCTTCTTGACTGGTGTGCTATAACCTACAGACTGGGCTCCCTAGTTTCTGTTTGAAAAGCCTATGTCATGTTAGAGCTGGACCACTATCTCCTGCATGAACTGTTTTGTAAATGAAACTGCTGCGTTTGTTTTAAAGCTGTATTCAATTAAGTACTTAGTTTTACCTTTTAAATTTCAAGGATAAACAATCACCTTGAGGAACAAGAAGCTGCTAGTGGAATATTTTTAGGTATAAAAGTTCCTATAAAAGTTGTACTGTTTTGAAAAGAGCATTTTCTTTCTTAAAAAGTAATGGTTTGCTTTCTTGTTTTTAGAAGAATTGAAGCATGTTATGGTATGTTCTAATGCCAGTCCTCTATCTTACGTGCTCCAGTTCATCCATTTCAGCTGTGGGAATGGTCATTGTGGGCAGCATGTCCTTTCGTTCCTATAGGGTTTTCCCAAGCCTGAACACCTGCCCTTACTCTCATTGTGCACTGCACTGCACTTCCCTCTCTTCTCCACATTTCATTTGCTGTGGACAGCTTTAACAAGGGTGATCCCAGGCTCAAGCATTATTTTATCAGAAGATTTTTCCAGGGGGATAAATACCATTTTTATTGATAAGAATTTTCTTAACAAATGTGTTGCACTTTATTAGTTGTTTTTCAGCACATTATGTTTGAGCATAATTTTTTCACCTGTTAGTGTATCCTGTCCTGCAGAGCTATAGCTGACTTATCTAACTCATTTTTAAAGGCTCCTTCAGATTGGATGGTATAATTAAATAGAAATGAAGGTCTGAGGAGGACATGACACAGAAAGAGTAGAACAGGCTGTCTCCCTCTTCTAAGGCAGCAAGACTAGCACCCTTAGCAAAAAGATCAATTCAGCCATTTCCTGCTGTGGATCAAAGACTGTCTCATGGGATCTCTTAGCTTGAGAAGTCAGTGGTTCCAAAGCCTATACCAAGGAGAAGACTGTGCAGCTTCTCCTTGGAGTGAGCATTTTCAAGGTACATGAAGTCAGTTCCCCCTTCTCCATGTCACTGAGGTTGGCTAGGAGTGCTTCCTTGCAGTTAGACTGGAACAAAATAATAATGGACTTGATCAAGGCCCATGTTGAGATGGTTCTCCCCTTTTACCCTTCTGTTTCTAGGAGGCTGAAGAAGGCCCCTTCCCATCCACCTGTTATGCTCCTTTCCAGTGTCCTGTTTCTCCATTAGGTGTTGGAGCAAACAATATTCCTGCAGTATTTTATGTCGGCATCAGTGGAACTTCTCCCATCAGCATTGACACATCTACTGGCACCAATGACCTTGACACTGACTCCTTCAGTGCTGAGGCCCACTAGGTCTAAGGTCATAGATGTTGATGGTTCATAGCCAACATTGGCTCAGGACCCCGTTGGCTTCATTGCTGTGTGTGCATCTGTACTGAAGACACCCTATGCATAGGAGTCTACTTTTGTACCAAAACTTGTAACCACTGACTTGATATTGACATCTTTGGGGATTGACACTGGCAGGGAAATTGATAGGTGGTGACAGTTTTGATTTTAATTAGCCAGGGCCAGAACACTATTAATGCAATCAGTTAGGTTGCTAAACATTAGAGATCAATCATTGATGTTTGCTCCACCTGAAGACACCTCTCAATTTGGAACATTGGGTTTTTATTGTTTTTTCAACAGGGCACAAATGTGGCAAACTGCTGATTTTTCAGGGTGTCTACAAATGAATTCTGTTTTGAGCATTCAGACAAAGCCACTGAAGCAATCCCCAGCAAGAGGAAGTGTTAGAGGAGATACCTAGACACCCAAGCAGAGTCACCTCCCACCCCAGACACCAGTCTGGACAAAGGAGAGGCCTCCCCCTCAGCTGCTCCTGATGGCCTCAAGTTTGGAAAGCTTTTTGTAATAATGAGGCAGTGCAGCTTTTAACCAATAGACACAACTCCCCTGGGAAAGAAATTCTTCATGTGACTTTTTTGTGTGCCTAGCCTACTTCTTGGGTGGTAGTTCACACCAATCGCATGGTAATTTGGTTATGGATAGGCCATTGTGAGAATCCAACATGACAGAGTCTATCCTCACGAAACCAGATAAGATTTTGTGACCTCCTAAGGACAGGCAGACATGAAATAACGCATTTCTTTTGGATTCCATTGTGATGGCAGCAGACACCATGAGAGACTTTCTGAGTGAGCTGTTTAATCCATCTCCCATATAGGGATTCCCAAAATATGTATCACATTGGAAAGTATTTGTATTTGACAGGTACAGTCACCATCAGGTAATTCAGAGTGTTGAATTACCTGAGACTCAATGCATGTTTTCAATGGGACCTAGAAGAAATGATGCCAGACACATGGAAAAGGATACCACAGAGACCTACACCACATGGTAGAGTCAAATGTGGTAACAATATCCAGTTTATTATCATTCTCTATGAGACTTATCCCTAACACAGCAGATGGTGCTGGGCCCAGTGTAATCATGAGGAGGCATGCCTGGCTGAGAGTATGTGGCTTTGTGTAAAACTTCAAGGCATCCTTTGTCAGTGCTCCATTTGATGGTCATCCTTATTCAGACCCCAGGTGAAAGACAATATGCTCAAGAGCAAGCAATATGGGAAGACTTTCATGGCCGCAGGGACTATATTCTCCACTCCTTAGTGGACGTTCAACAGGACCCAGAAGAACCAGAAAAATCTGTGGTCTCAAAAAGCTCAACAGCCAATATTTTAGAGCATTTAGATAGGAATTCCTACCATCTTGGGAATGTCACAAGAAGGCATTACCCAATAGGTAGAAGGGGTGTGCAAAACTAGTAATTCCATAGTTTCCCTCCATGAGCTAACCACAGAATCACTGAACACAGTCAGGAGTTGAACATCCTACCATTTCAAAGCATGGCAGGCCTTTACACAGGACAGATGGACCATGGAGATAATATCTAGAGACTATAATTCCATTCACCTCCCTTAAACAGGCTGCCTACCTCTTACTCTCATGTATCCCATCCATCAAAAACAGGCAGGTAGGCTCAAATTGTAAACTTCCTTGAAAAAACTACCATGCAAGAGGTCCCACCAGACCAGGGAGGATCTGGAGTGCATTCAAGATTCCTACTCATCTGCCAAAAGATAAAGGACCTTAGGCTAATTAGGAATTTGAGCAACCTAAACTTACACATGTAGAAAACAAAGTTCTGGATGGTTAAGGTGTAGTTGATCCTTCAATTTATTCAGAAAGGAGGCTGGTTGTAGTCTTTGGAACTCTGGGATGCCGGTTTGCACATAAAATTGCCAAGGTGTCTAGGGTGTTTTTGTAATTCAAGTTGTGAAGTAGTCAGCATCAGTTCAGAGCCCTTCTATTTGGTCTGACCACAACTTTTAGGGTGTTCACCAAATGCATGATAGCAGTGGCAGCTCACAAGAGACTACATGGGATCAAGCTGTTCCCATACATACACAACTACACAACTGACTTCTAGCTGCTGATATGATATGTCCTTGGGAATATCAGTGAACACTGCAACATCCTATTTGGGGCTATCTCAAGCACAAGTATTCATTTGCTGCCACATGGACACAGTTTGCAAATCACTCCAGAGGAAATTCAGTCCTTTCAAGCAGTGGTTCATCTCCATTTGGAGCACCCCAGACCATCAGTAGTTCTTGTCCTAACACTCTTGAGTATCATGACTGCAACAGACCACTTACTTCTTTTCACAAGACTGTACATGAGAGCTTTGCAGTGGACCTTTCACATTCAGTCTAGCCATTTTTCAAGGGCATGTCACAAGTATGTCCCCTGATGGGTTTAGTGACACAGACTAGAGAAGGATTGTACTATCACTCCTCCTTTCCCCTTCCTATGGTCATGGGTACCATGGGTGCATAAAACCTGGGATGAATTGGGGGGGGCACTGTTTAGGGCAGATGTTCCAAGAGGCATGAAAATAACAAAAGGCCTCTCAGCATACCAATGACCAGGGCCATTTTCCCCAGAGTACGGTTGCTATCCAAACCAGCAATATACTGCTAATGTAGTACAGCAACAAACAAGGGGGAACCAGATCCTATTCCCTATGTCAGGAAGCCATAAGGCTGCAGAAATGGACAATCAACTCTTATTGATTTCTGATAGCAATGCAGATTCTTGGGCAAGCCAACTCCATTGTAGACAGGCTCAGCAGATATCCATTGATGCCACAGGAGTAGTCCCTCAGTCTGGCAACAGATCTGCTCTAACCTGTTTGCCTCTCCAACCAACTCTAAGTGCAAAAGCTTCTTTTCTTTAATGTCTCAAGAGAGACAGACACCATGGGGCACTACTCCAACAGTGCTGACCAGTATTACTGTATGCATTCCATGCATTTCCACTAATACTGACATTTTTGCAGAAAATGAAAATGTACAAGCCAAAGTCATTCTTATAACCCTATTTTGGCCGTGACAAGTATGATTTCCCAGCTGTAACTTCAGCCATTAGAAACTTCTTAATTTAGAGGCTCACCCATGTCTCTTGACCCATGCATCTGGCATACCTCAACCAATTCCTTATCTTTTCAGACTAACAGAATGATTCTCAAGTTTCATTGATGTCCAGAGACCTTTCATATCTGCCGAGGGTATTCCAAATTCTAACTGTAGCCCAAAAACTCTCTACTAAGAAGATATGCAAAAAGAAATGGACAAAATTTCTCTCTAGGCTAATCAACAAGGGGTAGATCCTTCCATTGACCAATTCCTGCCATTCTGCTTTTTCTGGATAACATCTTTGACAAGGGGTCTAGCTTCTACACTTTAAAACTGCACTTAGAAGCTATCCCCACTTTCCATCAAAGGTTTAACTCCTCATCCTTAGCATCCCTCAAGGTCTGTAAGACATTTGAATGAGATGCATTTCTACTTATACTACCTTTTAAGGACATTATCCCTCTGTAGGACAGAGATCAACTCCTCCTCCATATTAATTAATTAATTGTATAATTGAATAATTGGATTTCTGATTTTGTATATCCCAAAGGTAGTGGGTTTTGATTCATTTTGTAACTCCTTGAAGGTCTTGTAGAGAGGCGCTAGAGAATTAAAGTGATTTGTGTCTGAATCAGTGGTCTTGGTCTTTCTCCACTTGAACCTGCTGCCAGAGCAGAACTAAAATACTTGTAGTGTATAATGTGATGCAATTATCCAAAAAAAAAAAAAAAGGCAAAATTGTTTTTTACATAACACATTTCAAAAAAGATGCATTATGATAGCAAGGTGAAGAGTTCAAACTTAGGAAAGCTCTAAGAATGCTGAAGGATAGCAACCTGTCTTGCATCTGAAGTGGACTGACATGGATCTTGAAGATCTAACTTTATGGTAAGACATGGATCTTGAAGATCTAACTTTGTGGTAAGACATTCTACTGTCTAAAGTGTGTGTCCAGAGCTAAAGTTTAGACAAGTATTATTAAAGTTGTGAACTTGCTGCTTTTTTAGTAATCACTGTTTACTTTGGATTTTTTTTTTTTGTATTTTTGGGTTTGGGTCTTGCACTTCTAATGGCTTGCTGCCAGTTGACTCACAGCAAAACACGGGCAATTGGTCAACTGAAACAAATTAATTATCTGTTTATTTCTTATAATGTCTTTCATTCTGAAGCTGCAATTGAAAATAAATAAGGAAAAAGCAAATCCAATTCTCATTTTCCTCTGTGACCAATGCCATACTATTCAGTGCCATGTATCAGTTGCTTGTTGCTCATATGTTGACCTTACCTTGTAACTGACATTTTCCTTCCCTGAAGAAAGGCAGTGTCCTCTCTCGTATCCTAAAGACTTAGTCTGATTACACAGGAAAAATACAGTTTAATTCCTAATGGGTATCTTTTTTTTTTTTTTTTTTTTCTTTTGAAAGAAATTTGCTTTTGTGGAAGCTATCTAATAATAGAATATAAATTAAATAATATAAAAAATGTTTTTCTATTAAAAAAAAGGTTTTTCTTTTTTTTTTTTTTTAGTGCCACCTTTTTACAACATTCTCGTTCGACATGTTTTTGATGCTTCATATTACTCTTTTTGTTAAACTTACCTGTCAACCACTGTGCCTTGTATCACCACTGTGCCTTGTATATTTAACAAGGACATCCCCAGTTAAGGACACCACATCCCCTTTGTTTAACAAGGACATCCCCCATTTTTGAGACTTATTTTATTTGAGACTTTAGATTTGGCCAACTTTTCTTCAGGAAAGTTTCACAGCTAGATCTCTCTCATCTTTCCTGGAAGTTTCCCTTCTTGGTACCAGTCTCATCAGCAAGAAAGTCTGTACAAAAAGAAGTTTTAATATAAATACTCTTTTGTCTTCTTCAATGATCTTTTTCTTCTCAGTCATTCTTTTTAGGCCAGGCCAATGCATTGTAGGCGCTGGTCAAAATTGCTGATTATTTCCTATTGGCTTGTATTATTTCCTGTTGTAGCAAATAACTGGTTTAGATTTTGTTGACCACTCCACCAGGTTAGTCCACACTTCATTTCAAACACACTGCTACATTTCTTTCACAAAAAAACAGTGCAACCATGTGGCATCTGATTTCTATTCTTTCTGTTCATGTTCTATATTTTTTCTATCCTTTATAAGCTAGGTCTTAGTTCAGAGGAAGAGGAAGATTTTATTCTGCTGTTTTATAGATCATTCACCTATGTCTTCCAGTTATTTTATGAGTCCTGCAGCAATTATGTTTATAAAGAGGTTAATAGAGTGGCACAAGTATGAGCTCCATAACAGCGGATGTTTAAAACATGATCAGTGTTACAAGACAGGCTCTGACTCTCAGTCCTTCCTTATTTTGTGTAGCGTTTACATCTGGTTGTCTTTAAACACACTTAGTTTGGTTGCATTTTAATTAGTCATGTTCCAGCAGCTCATGGCTCAGTTGCTTGAATTAGAATGCTCATCTGTGTATTTGATTATGACACAGTTGAAAACATAGATTTTGTAACTATATATACTTTTTCTGAGTTGGTATGAATTCAAAGACCAAATATTGAGAGACCAGGGGTGTGGGGGCAGAACCTCCATGCAGGGGGTGCAGGGGCTTCCCCCACTGCAAAAAAAGTTAAATTGCTTCAGATTGTGAATACATACATTTGTGTGCTAATGGCAGTGAGTTATTAGAACTGTAGCAGTTGATATTTAAGTTACTAAAATAGATCCGTTAGTTCTGTATGTTCAAATAGATTTGATTATTGTTGTTTGGGAAATGGACTAAACTGCAAATGATTCCCTATTGAAGAACAAAATTCTCCAACAGGGTATATTAATACCCTGGTAAAAAACAAGTCCACCTCATCACAGCAATATATTAAGCTACCATGAAACACAGACTGGAAAAAGGCAAACGGATGCTAACTTGGTTACAATTGTTAAGTATGGCTGTTTAACAAGTGTAATATAAACAAAAATTAAATAAATGAAGAGAAAAAACATATAAGTCAAATAGGCTAAAGTAACTGCAGCAGTTACAAGGACTTGCCGTTTTACTTTCCCCTGTGTGTGTGTGTGTGTGTGTGTGTGTGTGTGTGTGTGTGTGTGTGTGTGTGTGTGTGTGTGTGAGAGAGAGAGAGAAAGCGAGAGAGAGAGAGATGGAGAGAGTGCACATACCTCTCACTGTCTTTACTGAAGAATCCTGGACAAAGCCAACAAGAATAGGGAGACAAAGTCTGAAAATCAGAGTTAAGTTTTACATATAAACATAATTCCATGAAAAAGTTAATAAAGCAAGATGTTTGGCATGAAATGCATTTTCTGAACAATATGAAACATGAAACTGAACGGAGCAAAAAATATGAGCCAAAATCAGGGACATTCTGCAAAAGCAAAGGCATTTGAGAAGTATGGGAGAAATTGCAATGTCTTGTACTGTTTGTATTTTTTTATTAATCTGATCACAGTGAGACATCTGAGGTGTACACAGTCAAGAACGTGTCTGTAATAGGGTTACCACCTGTCCCACTTTGCGAGGGACAGTCCCTCTTTCGGCAGTTGTGTCCTGCAAACAAATTGAAAAAATGGCAAATGTCTTGAGATTTTAGGACAAAAATATTTCCTATATTTTATGTAATAGTTGCATAAAACAGTTATTCTGTATCTGACACACCTAAATGCTATAAGAAGCAGAATAAGCAACTAAAATGCTACAAGAATAAGCTTTTATTTAGGCAAAAAAGTGAAGTTCTGTCCTTTGTACTGGTCATGGGTATGTTTCGCCCTGCAAAATCTGACGTTTGTACCAAAAATGTCCCACTTTGGGCATTTGAAAAGGTGGCAACTCTAGTCTGTAATTGCTGAATGTGCGTGTGTGTGTGTGTGTGTGTGTGTGTGTGTGTGTGTGTGTGTGTGTGTGTGTGTGGAGAGTAGGTGTATTATGGTGCATGTTTCTGTGTATTTGTTTGCATGTCTATGCCTGTGTGTGTGTTTATATGTGTGCATGTTTGTGCCTGTGTATGTTTATCTTTGTGTGACAAACTGTCTCTCTGCTTCTGCATCTGACTGTGTATGTTTTTATGTAACTTATTGTGTGGGTGCGTGTGTTTGTGTGGACCTTATTAAATACTTAGCTAATGTATATTTGGCAGGTAAAATACATCCTTCAAAAACAATTACATGTCATACAGCAACTTTGAAACATTAAGTGGATGAAATGTTTTACATCAAAATATAAAAAGAAATGTAAATACTAATAATAAATCAAATAGAAAATAGTTCAACAGATCATCCATTTTCTAAGCACAATAATGCACTCCAGGACAGGCATTAATGGAAAATAATGGACCTTCCAGGGAATTCTGAGGCCCTCTGCCCATGGGGTTGGGCACATACCTCTCAAATGTCTACATTTTTGCAGAATGTCCAGATTTTTGCCTCACATTTGTAATCTGGTCTTCATAAATTTGTAGTTTTCTTCCATATCACTGAGTACTGAAGTCACTACATAATGACAAATATATGCGTTTCAGACTTCATGTCCTTCAGAAAATGCATGTTAACACAAATCATGCTATTCTGTCAACTTTCTAAGTTTATAAGCACGCTATTTAAAATCTGTCCATATTTTTGGCCCTTTATCCCCCCATTATTTTAGGCTTTTTCCAGATTTCTTGCATTAAGATTATGAGTGATATGGTTGGGCCTCACAACACCATGGATTGGTCTGTTTTGGTCCCAGTCTGTTTTTTTTTTCAGTTTCTGAGCACTAATCCAGCTTTCATCCACAAAAGAGGGCCTCCCCACACCCTTGTGAGAGAAGAATGTAGCTAAGGACCCACCTGAGTGGTGATTGTTGACTCAGGGCCCAGTCTCATGCACTATCATTGGCTACAGTGTTTTAAATCCATTTAATTTTGTTGTCTGGATTTGGGCGGTGCACACCATTTTGCACCAAAGTGCAGTGGGGGTTACCATTATTAGTTATAGACGCAAAGTCCCAGATAGATATAGTTTCCCTTAATCAACTGCTTGTATTCCATCTGAGGGCTGTCGCTGTTTGTTTCACTGCCCGGGGGAGTAACTCAGCTGAGCCTCCAAGGCACCAACACAAGTCTCGCCCACTAAGTCCCTCACAGTTTAGAACTTTTTACTAGTCCCTCAGCCATACCTAATCCTTCTAGTCCTCTCCCTGTTACTGATCACAGTACTGTACCTAGCATTATGCATGGACAATTTCCCACCATTTCACTAGCCAGCCTGATCAACATGGGCATCCTGAGGCAATGTACTTCTACTTCACACAAATTCAGTATGAGAGATGCATCTATATTAAGAATGTAGAATCTATGCTCTCTCACTCACAAATCAGCATATCATATACTAAACAGGTTGTCTGCTCACACAATTCAGCCCAGCACCAACCACACACACAACACATTCAGAGGTACTCACACGATGCCTACATAAAGATCAGAGACCTCCCAAACATAAACACGCTTCACTTAATACATTACCAGCTGAGTACAGTACTCATAAAAACACACACATCAGTTGTTTCACCTAACAAGCCCCTAAGGCAACATACTAAATCTAATGTTTTGATCACAGATGACTTAATTGTGAGACACACAGATGTCCTGCTCACCAGGCTGGATAAGTAAAAGTCATGGTCAGCTTTCTGTCAGGTGCCAAGATCAGCCACATCACACATGCACGCAAATCTCTCAACAACAGGTACTGTTATGACATTGTCATAGTCCATGTTGGTGTGAATGACTTGAGACGTACCTCTCTAGACTATATAAAGAGAGACATGACTGAGCTCCCTGATTATGTGTCCCGGGTGGGTATGCCCCTAGCTTTAAGCAGTATTCTACCTTCACTAGGATGATGCCACAATACAGACAAAAAATAATTGACTTCAACAATTGGCTTAGTAACTGGCGTTATTCCCAGGGCTCCAGTACTTGTCAGCCTGGGATGATATGGTTGGTAGTCCATGATGCTTTGCCAGAGATGGTCTTCACTTGTCAGCTCTTGGCTTGTGGCTACTGGCTAAGGCACTTACCTTCCCCATAGTCCCTTTTTTAGGCAGTGTCACAAGAACAAAATTCCTGATGTAAAAATATCCTCAAAAAACAACCTCAAGGTTATGCTGCTAAACACTGAGTCTAAATCTGAAACAGAACTCACTGGAAGCATTCCTCACTTTGGAAGGTGCAGACATCTGTATAGTCACAGAGACCTAGTTCAAGGCTATAGAGAGCACCCCGGCCGTACCAGACTATAATGCCTTCCACACATTCAGACCACAAAATGAACACATGAGAACTAAAGGAGGAGGATGAGTGTCAATATTCACCATAGATAAATACACCTCTAGATTAGTTAAACAGAAAAATTCCCTAGAGTTACTCCAAGTGCAAATAACTGTAGGAAATGCACCCCTCCAAGTTATTGTCAGCTATAGGTCCCCCTGAATGAATCCTGATATCCACATTGCCTACTTGGACCTGTCGCTCGTCTTCCTCTAAAACATATGACAAGCAAGCAGGGGTTTTTTTTAGATACTTAAATATGTAAAAACACATCAGGATCGATACCAGCATCATAAAGTACGAACAAACTAGTTAACAGACAGACCTTACATACAGGGCCGGCCTTAGGCATAGGCGAACTAGGCAACCGCCTAGGGCGCTGTACAGGCTGGCCTCATAAAGGGCGCAAAATCAAACCAACAAAAACTTCTTTATTTTTTTTACTGTTTTCAGCATTGGTTGCTCCCAATTCCCGTTTAGCATTGCGCCCTCCCCGTAATTACATTGCATCCACGACTGACGACACGAACACACAGCACATAGAATGCCCCTCTACATTGTTGTTCTTCCATTCCCTCCCCCTGCATGATGTATGTGATGAGTCTCATTAGTGGCTGCTGTTGTCAACCTGTCCGCATTGATCATTTCATCATTTTCGTTGACGGAATTTGACGAGCTAGAGGCGGGCGCATCCATTGGCTGATATTTACTTCCTGAATTTATTCACGAGACTGGACAGCATGGTGTGGATTATCGGCGGCCTGGTTCTTTTCACCACGCGGATTTCGCATTTGTATTTCATGCCCTTGTTTTGCTTCACTTGCTTCTGTTGCTTCAATTTTTTGCTTTAAGGTAAGTTGATTTGGGCAGGCGCCTCTCTCACAAGCAAGACTTAATTAATATAATGCTGTGCGGTGCCTGTGTGAAAATTGTTGTGTTTTCCTGCTCTGGAACTGGTTGTTGGGCTTGGGGTTACTAGCTAAACTTATCGTTTAGTTGTGGAACTTGTGCTGTGCATCAGTTCGCTGGCTGGTGTTGGTCAGCAAGTGTATTTTTTATTTATGTCGGTCTTGTGTGCCTGCCAGATTTTAATTTCATTTTCTTGGAAGCTAGAGGGAATTACTTTATTAGCTGCTGCCTGGATAGTGCAAACTTTGTTGCTATAAGCACTAATGACAAATAGTTATCTGGCTATGTTTTTTTTGTTACAGAACTGTTTGACTGTAGGCAGGAATGTTTTTAACTTCATTCACTTGGAAGCTAGAGGGAATTAATTTGTTAGCTGCTGGATAGTGCAGACTGTGTTGCTATAAGCAGTAATGACAGTTATCTGGCCATGTTTTTTGTTACAGAACATTTTGATAACCTTCACAAAGAGTCTCATTAGATATGATATATCTGGTACTGACCCTGTTCTGTGCTTCTGATATCCTGACTAATCTACATTATGTGAGCAAAGTTACAATCAAACTACTACATCAGACCCTCTACAATGATGCATTGGTGTATCTCACTTAATTTTCTGCACTGTTAGTTTAGGCAAGGTTTATCCATGATACCACTGAAAACTGCACTTAATCCTACATAATGCAGACAAATGTCCAGTCCTTAAATCACTGATTAAAAGCTACATTTCATCCCATATTTTACAGTCATTTCTGATGTGCTAATTTTAAAGGGAATTCTTTCCTGTTTTATCTGATCTCTCTTTTTGTTACATCAAGATCCCAGATTTGCCTGCATCTGCACTGCTAAAGCATTTATTAATTTTCTTTAGTACTGTATACAACTTTTCATTTAATCACTCAACTCTACTGTAATAACTATAACAGCTATCTATGCAACGTTATTGTACACAGAATGTTATTTGTCACTACTGCATTACCCGACTTGGCTGCATTTATCAGAACATCATGCTGCATAATGTCAGGTATAAGAACTGCATTCTTAATTGTTTACTGTTTTTCCTAATTGTATTCAGAATGTTGATAGAGCAGCTGTCAAAATGTTTTCTTTTTTTCTGGCAGTTTAAAAACAATCCATGTAGTAAATAATGCAAAAAAAAAGCATAGCTCAATGTACCAGGAATCTTGATATATATGCTTTCTTATATAGTAAACATAAACAGAGGGCTTGGCTGAGTGCATTTAACCACTGGAGGTGACGATCTGTTATGTTGATGGCCTCACAACAGTGATTTTCTGCTGACATGATCTGTTTCTTATGGGCATTATATATAGTTATCTACTATTGATTTATTGCTGTTTTTTAGCTGTTGTAATTTAATTTGTAAACATTACCTGGACAGAGTATTACCATGTTTTTACTAACTCCTTTAGTTCAGTTGGATGTATAAGTAGTTTTTGACTGACTTAGCCAGACAGTCTTGTATCACACTTGAACTTGATACTTACCTGGGGTACTTGCTAAATGAAGTGAGACTTAATAATGAAAAGTGTTTTTAATTTCCATAAGCTATGATGATAATTTTGATTCCCGAGTATGGATTTACACAATTTTCACATGGTGTAACACAGAATAAAAAGCAGTACATCATATGGATGGATGTATAGGTACTGCAGTTTGCTTTCACTTCATCCCCATTTCCTTTCATCATTTCCTACACTGCCTGTTGGGGAACTGAGATGTATATAGAGGTGTATATAGAAGTGATTTTGTTTTTAAACATTTGTTTACACATGGTCCGACTTGGAAGGAGGTCAATTTTCAGTGTAGGCCTGGGGAGAAATGCTCCAGATGCATGTCTTTGACATAGCTAGAAATAGAAAGACAGAGATTTATGTTGATTTTCTTTTTGGTGCATTCATTGTCAGTATTATGGAACTCCATATTTCAAGCAGTTATGATGTATTCTTTTTTTAATTCATTGATACAGAAATGCTCCCAGTGCATGTTCTTTTCAGTTTTTATAATGGAGTAATGATAAAACACACTGCCATTCGTGTATTTTAAAGTGATTCATAAAGATTTAAGAATACTGAGTTGCAGGATTGCGTATTTGGCAAATGGATTAACTGCATCAGGTTGTGAACCTTTTGTTCATCTCCATGCTAATATTTAACAAGTGTAGATTTATTTAAAACTTGTGTTTACTACATTAAAATGTTTTTTGTTGTAAAAGGTTCCAAAAAGTGAATCACAATGTTTTACATTAACATTTGTTACCACTTCTATGTTTAGTTGGGTGATTGTCGGAGTCAGACTCAGACTATCTCCCTACAATGCTTCTACCTTGCTGTTCAACAAACTCTGATGCGTCCTGTGTATCTTGCTCTCTCAATTTTCGTCAAACACATGTAGGAGTCATTGTAACTGCAAAAGTCTTTCTTGATGGTCTTGGTTTTAGGGGACGCTTAATTGCCAGACTTTTCTGTTTCAAAACTAAGTACTAACTGCAAGGACACTGCATGTGAGGAGAGTACAGTGGTATCTCCTTACTCTTTTGAAACGAGTTCATAGCCTATAGAACATGTTCCTCTTCCTCACTAGCCCTCTTTAAGAAGAACCTGGACAACTGGATGGGAAACAGAAAATACACCCCTGAGATCCCACCTGTGTCCCTGCTGCTGGACAGGGAAAACAGGTGCTGACTTTGTGTGAGCATGGGTGAAAATTTGGCTAGGCCTTAGGGCCTCCATGCCAGTAGCCTAGTGTTCTATAATTTCATAGGTAGGTACTAGGCTAGCTGCCCGAGGGTATAGCCAGAGTGTCAGTTTTGCCACCCCATTGATTAACTGAGCCTCTGTCAAGCAGATCCAATGAAGTTATCCCAGGGGTGTATTTTCTGTTACCCATCCACTTATCAAGATTTCTCTTGAAGAATGTTATTGAGGTGCTCTGCCTAATGTAGTTAGGAATTTTGCTCCAAAGCATAGGGAGTCTGACAGGAATTAGTGACTGGTACTGACCTAGCTGAAGTACTGGAAGTAGAATTGAAATTTCCAGACGCAAATGAGGTGAGCCTCAGGAAAAAGAGGGAGTGCTTTTTGGTTATGAAGCACTGTCTAATTGGTCCTGAACAGTTCAAGTGCACCTGACAGTTTATACAAGTGTCAAACATTTCATTGTCAAACATTGCATATGGAAATGTACACCTAATGGGCAGCAATGGAATAAAAAATCATCTGACAATATTAGAAGTTCTTAAGTAGGAACTGTATCAACTAAATGAATGTCTTGACAATTAAATAAAATCTGACAATATTTCAATGTCTTTAGCATTAATTGTGCCAACTGAAAACTACTTCTTCTTCTTTTGGCTTTTCCCGGTTAGGGGATGCCACAGTGGATCACCTGTCCGCTCATGATTGGCAGTGGAGTTTTACAGTGTCGAGTTGGCAGCCTTCCACAGAAGGCACACACTCATGCCTAGGGCCAAGTGTCCAAACCACCTACAGCATGTCTTTGGGATGTGGGAGGAAACCCACACAACCACAGGGAGGACATGCAGACTCCGCACAGAAGGCACCCCAGCTGAGGATCGAACCAGAGAACCTCTGGCTGTGAGGTGACAATGCTAACTGCTGCACCACTGTGGCCGCCCATGCCAACTGAAAACTAATGTTTTCAAATAGTCAAGCAGACCGAATAGTTTGCACAAGGGATTGTTGGACTGCAGATAGAAATCTACTTCTGGTAGACAATTTTCGATGTCTTTCACATGAAGTGTGACAATTCAAGTGCACCTGACAGTTTATACAAGTGTCAAACATTGCATATAGAAATGTACATGTAATGGGGCAGCAATGGAATAAAGTCATCTGACAATATTAGAATGTCTTGAGTATGAACTGTATAAACTAAATGAATGTCTAGTAGCCAGCAATGAAATAAAATCTGACTATTTCAATGTCTTTAGTATTAATTGTGCTAACTGAAACCGGTTTTCAAATTAGTCAACCAGACCTGACAGTTTGTACAAGTGCAACATTTTACTTGCAAAGATTGCATATATAAATGTACTTGACACAGTAATGGAATAAAATCATTTAACAATATCACAATGTCTCTCGTCTTAAATATGTCTTCAAATTACGTGGACCTGATAGTCTTACAGAACAGCTGTGTACTGTATTCAGCTGAGTTTAAAGGTACCACATCCATCTGTATCCCATAAAAGATAAGAAACATTGCCAATACAATTCTGAGAAATCCACTTGCTGTTGGTAAGTTGTATGCAAAGTTCAAGACGGCAGTCACTGTAGTAGTAACACTGCTTTCCTTTTTGGCCTCTGGGTCAGCATACAGCTGTAGCACCACCACATCATAATGTGTAGCTGTCTTATGTGGACTTGATGGTTGACCTGTGAAGAGCATTATGCACATCAGGGTATATAGTAATGTGTTAATGTAGAGTTGATGCTGCACTACACCAAATTAGAACTTCTTTTTGCAAGGTGCATTGATGTTTATGTGTAGAAGTTAATACTGTCTTTCATGACTGTAGAGAAACTCTACACTACCAACAGATCAAGCAGGTTTATTAAGGAGCATTCAGCCTTCAATTGCAGTCTTAAGGTGTCACAGTGACTGTCTTTTCATGCATTTAAAAACTGAAAGAACTGGAGTGGGTTTTATGGGAGTGACCCATCTGTGGGCGTGGCTCAAAATGGGTGTGTGGTTTGAGTATGGTGTGGGTGGGGCTTAAGGGGCACCAGAGCAGTACTTCGCCTAGGGCGCCGTTTCAGCTAAGGCCGGCCCTGCTTACATACATAGTACATGCAGACATCTGAACAGCTTATTGCAAAATGGCAGTCTAGCTTGCATGTACTCAGTATTTATGCACTTGTGCAAGCCCTTGGATAGCTTCTTAAAGATATATATATATATATATATATATATATATATATATATATATATATACATACATACATACACACATATTGATCTACATAGTCCCTCTTAAAAAGATTGCCCTTTGAAAAAGATTAGAGTTAGGCATGCATTACTATATACATTAGAAAGAAAACACAATGTTCCTGTCCAAGTTGCTTGGTATCTGCTACAGGGTTTAGAGATGTGACCATATCTCGTGACATAACAGTGTGGACCAAATTTAGGAACAGGGACAGTCTGCAGTGCACAACTCGTATCAGGAACTTCTGGATTTGTCACAGGGATGGGAATGTCCTCTGTAACTTTCTCAGGAACTGGAACACTCACTCTGAGATAAAGAGTCTTTCTCACAGGCTATGCGCTGTGGTATAGGCTCGGACATCGGTCTCAAATGCTTACTATTCCACCTAAGACTGCTCCTTGTGATTCTACAATGTATGATCTCAGCTCTGGACAAATATTCTTCATGACCCCAATCCAATCATAACCTTTGGACATTTGCATCCTTGCTACTTGTCCTTCTCATAATGGATTGAGCGGTTTGCTGGTTTAATTCCAGTAAGACTTCTGGGTTAGGCATTTCTTCAACAGACTGGCTTTTACTGACCTGTTGTACTTGACACATGGAACCAACAATTGACTACTGATTGGTATTGTGGTTCTGGTTTGTCTCGACAGAAGTTGCTGAGCAGGTGAACCAAGATGTTTATCACGAAGAACATTTCTGAGATTCAAGAGATTCAGGAAAACATTACTATTGTCTTATTTTGACTTCTTCAGTAACTGCTTTGCACTTTGAACTGCACATTCTGCCAAACCATTTGACTGCCGGTACTCAGGGCTACTCATGACATGAGTAAAGTCCCATTCTTCTACAAATCTTTTGAACTGTTGACTTGTAAACTGCATGTCATTGTCAGAAATAACGGTGTGGTTTACCATGTACTGCAAAATGACACTTCATCTTAGTAATGACTGTACTGGATGCTAGGTTAGGAAGTAAGTCAGTCTTGAACCAATTTAAGTAAGAGTCTACTAACACCAAATAACGTTGACCATTCCACTCAAAGATCTCCCTAGCTACTGTTGACTGACGTAATTGAGGAATCTGGTTGAGCTGAAGTTGTTCCTTCTGTTGATATGGCTTTGTACTGTCACACTCACTGAACAAGATAAAAGTGCTCTCTGACTGTCTTGTGACATAGAAGGCCAACATACTAGTTCTCTTGCCCTTCTTTTGGTAGAATCGACTCCTGGGTGACCACGATGCAAGATAGTAATGCAGTCTAGTTGCAAGGAACTTCGAACAATTACTTTTGGACCTTTCATAATGATACCTTTGTCAGAGAAAATCTCATCTCTGTATGGAAAATAAGGTTGCACGTCTTGAGGTAAGCTAGATTGCTTTGATGGCCATCCTTGATTGATAAAGTGGTTAAGCCTTTGTAAAACTGGATCTGAGGCTGTGTGATCTCTTAGCTCATCAAGATGTGTGGAAGAAAAATTTCTCACTTTCATGACTTCAGAATGAAGATTCTCAGTATCATGCTGTTTTGTAGTGTTTTGGGGCAATCTGGATAATGTATCTGCAAGATAAAGAAGTTTGTCTTTTTGTAGACAAGATTGAAATTGTACTTTTGCAATCTCAGCATCATACGTTGCAGACAGGCTGGAGCTGAATGCATGGGTTTTCTCAAGATAGTGACTAATGGTCGGTGGCCTGTTTCAGTCTGGATAGGTCTACCATAAACATAATCATGGAACTTTGAACATGCAAACACAATTGCCAGAAGCTCTTTCTCAATTTGGGCATATTGCTTTTCTGTTTGGAAAAGAGTTCTCAGTGCATAGGCAACAGGTTGATCCTCTTGTAGAATGACTGCACCAAGACCAAATTTTGAAGCATCACAGGAAAGTGTAACTAGTTTGTGAATATCATAGTATCTGAGAGTTGGTGGACTAGCAATTCTCTGTTTCAGGACATGAAATGCTCTTTGGTTTTGTTCTAGCCAAGACCAGGATACATCTTTACGTGTCAGCTGTCTGAGTGGTACTGATAGTTGGTTCAAGACTGGAATGAACTTGCCTAGGTTGTTGACCATGCCAAGAAAACGTTGTAGGGCTAGAACATTGTCTGGAGCTGGCATTTCAAGAATGGCTGTTTGCTTAGAAGGGTCTGGACTTAGGCCTGTACTAGTAAATAAATGACCAACGTAAGTAACTTCTTGTAGTCTGAATTTTCAATTCTATGGCTTGAGCTTATGATTCACTTGATGTGCCCTTTCTAGAACTTTTCTGAGGTTTCCGTCATGCTGTGCTTCATCATGACCTCGTATTAGTATGTTGTCTACTATAATAACACAAGGATACCAAGAAAATATTTTCTCCATTGCACGCTGAAAGACTTCGCTTGCAGAATTTATCCCAAATGACTTTCTCAAAAATCTGCACATGCCAAGCGGAGTACTGAAAGTAGTGAGCAATAAGGATTTCTTGTCAAGCTGAATTTGCAAAAAAATAAGTCTTTGCATCTAAGACAGTAAAAATAGTGGCATTTGGCATCAAGGCTGCAACTTCTTTGTGTGCACTGGATGATGAGGTCTTTTTAGTGCTTTGTTCAAATCAATACATATTCCGATGTCATCTGAGCTTTTCGTATGACCTACTACCATGGAAGATACTCATTCAGTTGGAGTTTCAACTGGACAAATCATACCTTGTCGCACCATTTTATGTAGCTTGGCTTTGACTCTGTCCTGCATGACTATTGGAACTTTTTGTGCTGGCCTGATAACTGGACTGACCTCTGGGCCTAATCTGGAGCAGCACACAACTCGAAGTTTGCCTAGTTTGTCGTCAGAAAGATCTGCATAGGTAGAAAAAATATACTGGGCAAAATTAGAGTAATGGTCTTTTAAGCTAACATGATGGACTTCCTTATTAAATGAAAACAGTCCCATTTTCAAACTGTCTGTGAGCCCTAATAATGACTGAATGTGCCTGTTGACCACATAAAATAAGTTTTAGCTTCTTCCAGCAGAGTAACATGAAAGCGCTACTGAGCCTTTGGTTTGAATTTCTTCACCTCCATAAGTAACAAGCTTCGCACACCTTGCTAAATCAAGCCTTTTGCCTTTACACACTCTAGTAAATATTACTGCTGACATAACATTGCACTTGGAACCTGTATCAACTTTGAGCTGTATGGGTTTGCCATTAATCCGAACAGTACAAAATGCTTCATTCTTTGCCCTTAGGTCTACTGCATTAACTGTTCATGAAGCACTGACACACCATCAACATAAAGAGTAGGGTTGCAGCTTTCTAATTGATCAACTCATTTCTTAAAATGTTCCCTTTTAATAAAAGAACGGGATCCTTTTGATTTACAAAACCTCTTGAAATGATTCCACTTATTGCACTTGTGGCATTGGTAACCAAAAGCTAAACATTTCTCCCTTTTAGATTCATGACTTCAATCACAATTACGACAGTTGGTAATGAAGCTAGGTTGGGGCCCAGGCTTTGAGTTTGCTGACTCACTCTTATGCTTCATTGAGACTGTGCAAACTCTGGAATTTGCTAAAATGTTCTGGGGTTTAGCATTAAGTGCTGCAGGGGCTACAGTTGCTGCCACATGCCTGGGCATATCTCTTTTAATAAAGTGCTGCATACTATCAGCATGAGCTTTATCACTGTGCTTTCGAGAGCTGTTCTCATTTGTAAGCATATTTGTGTGCTTTTCTGTGAGCTCATATATCTGACAAATCTCAATGGCCTTATTCAAAGTAAAAATCACTGTCATGAAGCAAAATCTTTCTCACAGCATCATCTTTAATACCACACACACACGTCTGTCCTTTATCAACTCATCCCTTCAGTCACCATATCTGCACGTTTTAGCATTATTTCTTAGGTCAGTTATATATGCTGCAAAAGTTTCACCAGGCTTTTGATCCCTTGTGTAAAATAAATGCCTTTCTATAGTAATATTTATCTGGGGGTTACACATTTTTCTAAATTTACATTTTAAGCACTAAGGGTCCTCCCTTGACTCAAACAGTACAACAATATGATGGTTTCCCTCCTCTCTTGTAAAGATAGCAGGTGCATAAACAAATGAACCTTCCCTTTCTACGGCTTCTGACCTAGGTAAATTAAGTAGAATAAATGCCGTTGTACGGTCATCTTTATTAGAAAATGCAGCTTGTATGAAAATGTCATACTCTTGCTCAAGCACTCTCCAGTTCTCTGCAATATCGCTGTCAAACACAAGTGCACTGGGTTTTCTAAATCTGTCTGCCATGCCCACAAAGTATACACAAACACACTGAAAATAAGGCCCTTGTAATTATGTATGAACAAACTATTCTGTGAGCTTGTAACAACATTCAACTGCACAATAAACTTTTTGAAATACTATACTTTGCGAAATATGCTTTGTAATGGCTGTATTCTGTGAAATATGCTTTGTAATGGCTGTACTTTTGCGTAATAGCTTTACTGTAACAATGCACAAACATGCAAACACTTTATATATGTCTGATAACTCGGATATCTTTGCTTAATATGAAAAATACATGCTTTGCGAAAATGCGGTCATTTCCCTTCACTTTATTCATTTTATGCAATTCAAACTTTATTTCAAACATTTTCTGTAGTAATTCCAATATTTTTACCAATATCATACATATTGGTTTATGCAATATTATTTAGAATGTTCTGTATGTCCTGTTTCATATTTTACAAAAAAGAAATAGTGCTGAGCAAGTTTTAATACCTGAAATTTGTTTCTGACCTGTTTTGCGAAGTATGCACATTTTAGGGATGATTCACTCTTGTATATTCCACCAGTCCCAAGCAAGTGCCTTAAATCATTTTAGACATACTGCCTCTGACTTCATGCCCTTAAGATATGCCGCTTTTAACTTCATGTCCTTTAGACATGCCACTTCTCGCACCATGTCGCTTGTGTCCTTCTCTAACACATATGACAAGCAGGCAGTGGGTTTCGTTTAGATGCTTTAATACATAGAAACACATCAGGATGGATAGCAGCATCATAAAGTATGAACAAACTAGTTAACAGACAGACCTTACATACATACATCCTTACCTCTCAACAGCTAATTACAAAATGGCAATCTAGCTTGCACGTGTTCAGTAGTTATACACTTTTGCAAGCCCTTGGATAGGTTCTTAAAGATACATACACACATACTGATCTACAGACCTACTTGAGTCACTCAAAATACAACCGAACATTCTGATTATGGGTGACTTAAACTACCCGTCCATAGATTGGGTAAATTATACATGTACTAACATGCTCACCGAAAGTTTCTTGGACTTTCTTAACTCCAGTGCCTTGGAACATATAGTTGGCAACCCCACATGGAGCCCAAACATTCTTGATTAGGTGCTCACCAACATGGGAAATTGCTGTACCACTACAAGCGTGCGGCACTCCCTTTTGAAGTCTGATCATAAATCAGTCTTGTTCAAAGTAACAATTAAATCAGACACCCTCTCAGGAGAAAATAGGCTAAACAACTTCTCCAAAGCTAACTACACCCTCTTAAGAGATGGCATTAACAGGTTGAAAGCTCCTGTCCCCACTGACGGCAAGGACACCTATACTAAGGCTATACACCAATGCTTTGTATAAACATCTTTACAATTGTATTGACTCAGCTGTAACTGATAGGACTAAAGCAAGATCCTCTAGAAAGAACAAGCCTGATTGGTGGACATCTACCATAAGCAAGTGATACAATCTATGATATCTATGCTATCTAAAAACATGAAGGTACAGTCTCAGAAATGGAAACACACAATTCTCAGCTTGAACAAGCAAATAAGGCTTCTTGTAAAGTCCTTCTAAGCTAACTACAAATCTAAATTAGCATCCCTACCTAAGGATAGCCATAAGGCATTCTTTAGCTACATCCGAAACCTTAAAGGAAAAGCACAGATTTGCGCTGAACTTGTGGTGAGTGATACTACATATACTCAATCTGTAGAAATAGCCAACCTGCTAGCGGACAGGTTCAGTAAAAATGTCTCCCCTGTCCCCACCACTTATACCCCAGAACATTCCTACTACCTATTCTTTACCTAGTATCTCCAAAGAACTGGTCTTAACAGCTCTCTCCAAGGGCAAAAACACAGCATCTGTGGGGCCTGATAACATCCCTGGCTGTGTTCTAAATGGTTTAAAACATGAGGTATCAGCACCATTGAATACTCTTTTTAAACACAGCCTAAGCAATGGTTTTGTCCCTGCTGAATGGAGAATATCTACCATCATCCCCTTGCACAAAGGGGGTGCATCCACCGACCCTGGGATCTATAGACCTATAAGCTAACCAGCCTTATTTGCAAGGCCATAGAGAGAATCATCATGGACCTTATGTACAAAGATATAGGAGACCTTCAAACACTTGACCTGACCCAGTTTGTTTGTTTTTTTAAAGGGAGATCATGCCTGTTGAACCTGGTGGACTTCTTTGAGAAAGCCATAAGAGCCCTGGATGAAGGCAAATCTGTGCATACGGCCTATCTAGACTTAGCCAAAGCCTTTGACACAATCCCCCACTCAGGCATCAGTGAAAAACTCTCCCAGCTGGGGATAAATGCATATACTGTCAGGTGGGTTATAAACTGGCTCACCGATAGAACACATATAGTCAAAATATGGGATTCCACCTCCACCAGCAGACCCATTACCAGGGGTGTTCTACAGGGATTGGTGCTAGGGCCCCTAATGCTTGGAATCTAGTTCTCAGAAGTACAGGCAAAAAAAAGGTCTATGGCTGACAAAGTTTGCTGATGACTACAAACTGAGTGCAGTCATTAAGTCCCCAAATGATGTCAACATTCTACAAGAAGGACTTATACAAACCAATGATTGGTGCCAAAGTCATGGACTTAAACTCAATGCAGAAAAATGCATTATCATCCCCTTTGGCAAGGGTAATGTCCCTGCAGATTACCGTATTAACAATAATACCCTAAACTCTAAATCAGTGGTGAGAGATTTGGGCACACACGTAAACAGCAACCTTACCTTGGTTAAGAAGCCCTTCTACGCTGCTCACCAGAATAAAACCTCCAGAATAAAAGAGGTTATAAGCCCTACTGTACTCTTCCCTCATCAGACCATTAATAGAGTACAGTACTTCCTTTGGTATGGTAAATTACCAGGCACCTGCAGTAACTGGAGAGACCTCAAAGGTTTCTAACAAAGAAAATGCAGGGTCTTCAGCACATGCCATATACGGACAGACTAAATCACTCTCACTCTACTCTGTACTGTATAGACTATTCAGAGGTGACCTGTGCCTTGCATATAGAACTACCTCTGATCACGCCTTAATGGAAATGCTGCAAATATGTAAGTCACATGGCACATGATTCACTCACTCTAGGGACCTTAACCTAGCCTCTGACTTCAACAAGACTTGCTGGAGAGACATGCATTTCACAGAGGTTACTGCTCCTCTGGAACAAACTCCCAATTCAAGTTAAACAGAGCCCCTAGTTGACCTATTTAAGAGTAACTTGGACAATTGAATAGGAAACCACAAATTCACCCCAGGTGTTTCACCTGTGCCCCTCTTGGATAGGGGCAGTCAGTACTGATTTAGATCAGCTTGAAAACATAGACCATATCTCTAGGGATCAAGGGCTGAACTTCGCTAGGCTTGTATGGGCCCTAGGGCCATTAGCCTAGTAACCTCCTATGATTCTATGTAAAGAATACTCTAGAGGTCATTATTGTGTGTGCATAAATCTGATATATGCTATAAGTTTGCAAGAGTGTGTTTCTGTTTATAGCAATTTTTTTATATGTACTGAGACAAACTGGCTCATGGGGAAAGATAACGACTAGAGTACAATTAATTTAATATCCCTGTTAAGGCTCATAATTATACCTGTTTCATCAGACTTATAATACTAGTTAGTAAAGAAGAGTTATTTATTGCAGCTCAAAACATTATGAGGAAAGCAAGTAACATGAATAAATGTTTGGAAAGAGTGAGTAGGCGCAGCCCCAACCAACACTATTATAAAAGAAGAAACTTTATTTGAAATATAAATTGGTCTTTCTTTTTAAGAAATGTGAACTTGTAATTACAATCTTCATGGGATTTTAATGTGGAAATATCAACAGTATTTTTAAGAACTGTGAAGGATTAAGGGTTGCCAGTTTGGGGTTGAACTATTTTGATGTAGCACATTTTTAGTTCTTGCAGCTAGAGATTTGTGTATGGTTTGGCTGCCTGTAACATAATTATGCATGAAAGTTTAATTCTATAAAAGCACAGTCATGTTACAGTATCTTGTTGCCATTAACACATGGTAATATTCTTTAGTGCATCTTCTTAATTTAGGATATATTTAAATGTATTTTATTTGTGTGTGTGTGTGTGTGTGTGTGTGTGTGTGTGTGTGTGTGTGTGTGTGTGTGTGTGTGTGTGTGTGTGTGTGTGTGTGTGTGTGTGTGTGTGTGTGTGTCTAATGACCTTCCTTAACAGCATTGGTTAATTACTTTTGTTTGGCTGAAGTTGATAAAAGAACATATATTAAGGGTATGTTGTGCGCCATGTTTTTATAACCTGTTTTAAGAATACATTTCCACATGTCCATAGAAGCAGCCCACTGCTGAAAAAAGATTAGGTCAGGAAATGCTGTTGGTATGTCTCTGTATTTAACTTGGCATTTTCCCATGCACTGATGTCTTCCTGCATTTCCTGGGGTTACTGGGATAACACACAGTGATGCACCCTTTTATAGGTTCATAGGTTCATAGGTTAGTACTAAGCTAACTGCCCTTGCGAGCTATTTTAAGCCTAGCCAATTATCCCTTGTGAGACTCAAACTGTACACCTTGTGTTTGTAAGGCAAACACTTTAACCATTAGGCCACCCTCCCAACAATTCCTTGCTATCCTGCCAGTGACTTAGCTTTTGAAAAAGTTCCCATCAGAATCCATCAAAATCCACATCCCCAACTTCAATCATTATTCCAGACTCACTGCAGGCAGTACCAGGGAAGGAAACCATCAGCTTAAATACAGAGGCAGGCATGCATCTGTCTGATAGGTACTGTCACATGCATCTGTCTGATAGCTACTGTCAGGCAGCAGCTGTGGTAGTTAACACATCTAAGGCATGTATGAGAGATATGTTTAGTAAAGCAATGGAGTGTGACTTTTGGATTGTCTCAAAGAGGTTCTGGGATGCCATAGATCCATTGCAGTAGATAAGGTCAGTACATTGGTTAAACGTTTCTGTTGTGGCAAGCCTGCAGAATATGATGAGATTTGTCCAAAGATGCTGAAGGTACAGACTGTTTTTGGGATATCAGAGTTAACATACCTTTTTAATGTTGCACAGAAAGCTGAGCCAGTACTTCTGCACTAAGAAATTGGGGTAGTGGTCCCCATTCCCAAGAAGAGGGACAGGAGATGTGCTTCAATTATAGATGGATTGCAGTCCTCAGCCTGCATGGAAATATGTTACGATGCTGGAAAGGAAGATATCAAATAATCAATTTTCTAATTCAGGAGGTACTCTGCTGATTCTCTCTTGTCTGTGGAACTGCAGATCATTTATTTGTCCTTGCACAGATATTGGTGGAGTGATGGGATTTTTGCTAATACTGTCTACATGTGTTTTTTTAAATTTCAAGATGACATGTGACCGCACACCTCTGAGTGTCTTGTGGGAAGTGCAACAACAGTATGGGCTCTTAGGCCACTGCTACATGCCATTCATTCCCTCAATTTGGGGAGTGAGAGTTGTGTTCAAATGCTTAGCATTAAGTCAGATGCATTCAAAGCTGGTCCAGGCTGTGTCTTCTTTACTTTTCTGTTTATGATTTTATTGGACAGGCTGTCAAGAGTCTACCGAGATATGGACAGCATCCATTTTTGGGATGTGAGGGTTGCACATTTTCTGTTTACAGATAATGTCCAGTTAGCCTCAAATAATTGTGATTTGCAGTGTGCACTTGAGTGATTCACAGCATGAAATATATGGGATGAAAATTAGCACCTCCAAGTAAGAGATGATGCCAGTGTCCAAGAAAAAGAGTGGATTGTTCCCACTGCTTGAGGGGAGAGCAACTAAATCAGACTGAGGAGTTTAATTACCTTTAGGTCTTGTTCCTAGGAGATCAAAAGATTAACCAATGAACTGGTGTAAACAAAAGTACTGCAGACATTGGACCAAGGAGTGGTAATGCTGAGACAGAGAGAGAGAGATGATTCCCATTTCAAAGTTATCAATTTACTGGTCAAGCTTTGTCTCTACCATCACTTATGGTCATTAGCATTAGATAGTAACTGAAAAGATGCCATATTAGATGTAACAAGCAGAAATGTGGTTCTTTGGCAGGGTGACTTTATTGACTCCCACTGATAGAGTAAGAAGCTTGACAGACTGGGTGAACCTTAGAATATAGCCACTATATTTCATTTTTAGGGGATTCAGTTGAGGTGGTTTGAAAACATTGTGAGAATGCCCCCCTGCTTGCTTTCCTTGGGAGGTGTACTAGCCATGGCCAACTGGAAAAAGCACAGGCAGACACATGGCATGTTGCTTCTTTCATCTTGCATGGGAGCATTTGACAATTCCACAGGATATATGACCAGTAATAAGACAAACTGCAGTGGATATAAAAAGTGTACACACCCTTGTTAAAATGCCAAGTTTTTCTCATATAAAAAAACGAGACCACGATAAATCATTTCAAAACTTTTCCCACCTTTAATGTGACCTATAACCTGTACAATTCAATTGAAAAACAAATCTGTTAGGGGAAAAATATAAAAAATAAAAAACTTACAATAAGCTGATTGCATAAGTTTGCACACCCTTAAACTAATACTTTGTTGAAGCACTTTTTTTATTTAATTACAGCATTCAGTCTTCTTGGGTACACACCTGCCATTAATTAAAGAGACTCTGATTAACCTCAAATAAAGTTCAGCTGTCATGGTAGGATTTTCCTGACATTTGCTCAGTTAGCTGCTACAGCAAAAGCTATAGTTTGCAGAGAGCTTACAAAGCATCAAAGGGATCTCATTATTGATGGGCATCAGTCAAGAGAAGGGTACAACAACATTTCCACAGCATTGGATATACCATGAAACACTGTGAAGACAGCCATCAAAAAGTGGAGAAAATATGGGACAACAGTGACATTGTAAAGAAATGGACGTCCCTCCAAAATTGATGAAAAGACAAGACAAAAACTGGTCAGGAAGGCTACCAAGAGACCTACAGCAACACTAAAGGAGCTGCAGGAATTTTTGGCAAGTACTGGTTGTGTACTACATGTGACAACAATCTCCTGTATTCTCCATATGTCTGGACTATGGGGTAGGGTTGCAAGACGGAAGCCTTTTCTTACACAGAAAAACATCCAGGCCTGGCTAAAATTTACAGAACAATACATCAGGACTCCCCAAAGCATGTGAGAAAATGTGTTATGGTCTGATGAGACCAAGGTTGAACTTTTTGGCTACAATTCCAAAAGGTACGTTTGAAGCAAAAACAACACTTTGCTTCACTAAAAGAACACCATCCCCACAATGAAGCATGGTGGTGGCAGTATCATGCTTTGGGGTTGCTTTTATACTGCTGGAACTGGGGCTTTAGTCAAGATGGAGGGAATTATGATCAGTTCCAAATACCAGTCATTTTTGGTCCAAAACCTTCAAGCATCTGCTAGAAAGCTGAAGATGAAGAGGAATTTCACCTTTCAATACAACAGTGACCCCAAGCATACATCCAGATCAACAAAAGAATGGTTTCACCAGAAGAAAATTAAAGTATAGGAATGGTCCACCAGAGTCCAGACCTAAATCCAATAGAAAATATGTGCGGTGACCTGAAGAGGGCTGTGCACATGAGGTGCCCTCGCAATCTGACAGATTTGGAGTGCTTTTGCAAGGAGGAGTAGGCAAATATTGCCAAGTCAAGATCTGCCATGCTGCTAGACTCCTACCCAAGAAGACTGAATGTTGTAATTAAATCAAAAGGTGCTTCAACAAAGTATTAGTTTAAGGGTGTGCACTGTACGTTTTTTATTTTTTATATTTTTTCCCCTAACAGATTTGTTTATTTTTCAATTGAATTGTATAGATTATAGGTCAAATTAAAGGTGGGAAAAGTTTTGAAATGATTTATTGTAGTCTCATTTTTCTATATCACAAAAACCTGGCATTTTAACAGGGGTGTGTACACTTTTTATATCCATGGATTTAGAAAAGGATAAACAGAAAGATGAGATTATGTAATTCAGAATAATTTATAATGTTCTGTAGTCCTTAAACATTTCAAATGTTAATGGATTTGACTTCACTGTGGTTGAACTTCCAGTCTTATATCTAATCATTCAATGTAAATTGTAGCATATATTTTAGTGAAACAAGACTAAGAAGTATAGTTGACAAAGTAACACTTAATGTGGAACTAGATTACTGTATTTAGATGTAGTGCCGAAAATGCATAGTGCTGTTAGTGACACAACTGTGGGATTGAATGCTAGATATTCAGGTTTCTTTTTAGTATCTCCCTTTTAATTTTGACCTGTTTTAGTGACACAACTATCAGCAATCACATGTACTGAGTGTATAAGTAAAAAGAATAATGATTTGAAGTAGTTAACTTCATTTATCTGCAACCTGTGGATATTCGGATCCATATCGGATCCAAGCCGGCAACATTTTATCAAGCATCTCCTCCAAGATCTAATCTCCTCCCCTCACCCATAATCCCTCACCTCTCCTACCTTCCCCTAGATCTCGTTTGCCACTTCATGCATACGTGTCGTGGTCTCTATAGCTCCAAGTTGGGTATTGTAAGTGGAACTTTTGATTCTTTAGTTAGTGAGTGAGAATAAATGTTTGTCATAGCCCTTCCTCCCCTTTGTCTTGTCGTCGGTTTGTTAAAAAAAAAAAAAAAAAAAGTAGTTAGAAAGTTTGTGTTTCTTTCTTGAATAGAGTAGGCCTAGCCAATCCCTGAGTGTGCATGTGCCTAGTTTAGCATTTGGCTCAGTGGAGTGTATTATGGCTGACCAGCCTAAACCAGTGTTCAAGAAATGCACAGTGTGTGGCCACAAGCTTTCACCGGCTGATGGCCACACTCTGTGTATTTACTTTGGCGTTCCCCATCTTATTTTGCCATGTGCTGTGTGTGCAGGGTTCAACCCCAGAGCCCTTAAAGAAAGGAAGGCGAAACTGGTAGCCAAGGGTCTGCTACCAGTTTCTGCCTTAGAGATGACGGCCTCGACATCGGCTCCTGTAGCTGACCAACCCCCCTCAGGCTGGGACTCAACCTCCCTCTAAGCCTGCTGAGGCGGGGACAAAAGCTGCAGATAAGGACAGAAAGGAGAGAGACAGAAGGGTAGAGAGGCACTGCAAGTGATCTCCTGAGCGGGAGCCTTTTCCCAGTCCACCTGTGAAAGTTGTTAGGACCACTTCTCCTTGGCTCCATTCCCCAAGGTTCTCCCAGGAGCTGACGGAGCCCTTGGATTTGAGGCCTTCTTCGAGGACATCTCATAGTGCCAGATCCGAGTCGGTCGCCTCCTCACAGTCGACTCGGAGTCTATCAGAGCTTGACGTGGACAGGATGATGCGTAGATTCATTACGACCAAATCCAAATGTGAGTCTTGCCAGGCCCCTCTCCAGCCGGAGAGGGGACCTCTATGCCCTTCTTCCAACCTATCGCTCCTTCCCAATCCGACCATTGGTCTCGGGGTTTATGGATCCGAGGATTCTCAGAGCTGTGGGTTCACCGCCGATGGTTCCTCCAACCTCAACATGGGCCATTACCTTGAGTTCCTCGGATCAGACTTGTTCGGATCCGAGCAACTGTCGGGGGCTGAGAACAAGGAGCCGGATCCAAGGGAACGGAGATGTCTTTGTCTCTGACTTTATCGGATCCGAGCCATTCCTTCGGAACCCTGGCTACCTTGGCCTTGGCCCCGATCCTCATGATGGAGCCGGGGAGAACTTCTTCCTTGTTGGTTGCCAAGGAGGTGCGCTCTCCTTCGGCCTTAGATGTGGTGGAGATGGTTCTCTCACAGGGATTGAGACCTCAGCCCATTGTCTTGGACTCCGCCCAGGCTGCCCTGGATTTGATCATGACTCCCATCAGCTTGTCCCAGGGACAGCCCATGCCAGAGGACCCCCAGGTGGATCCCATTTTGGAACCCCCCCCATGACTTATGAGCCCTCTTCAGAAAATCCCATTGAGGAGGCCCCATGTAAGCATTCGTGTAAGAGGAGGCACATGGACTCCCCCAAATCCCTCACAGAAGATACTGACTTGGATGAAGGTGAGGGTTTCCCCAGGTCACCTCTCGAGGATGTCTCCTTTGGAGACATCATGGAAATCCTCCTCCAGAGGGGAGGTTGGTCAGCCCCAAAACCCTCAACGGACGAATCAGTATTCTTGGAGGCCTTTGGCATTGGCCCATCTACATCCTGGGTGTCCCCTCCTGCAGATTGATTAGTGAATCTTATCACCACACAGGCATGGAAGGAGCCTGACACCATAGAGCCAATACCCAAATGCCCAGACAGGATCCTTTCTCCTCCCACAGACAGACAGACTTGGTACAAGAGATCCCCTGTGGATGCTATGCTAGTGGCGGCTGCCACCAAGAGAGAACTGGCTCAGGAAAGTTCTTCAGTCCACCATCCAGATTAAGAGTCCAGGGCAGTGGACCACTTTGGGAAGCGAGTTTTTTCTTCAGCGATGGTTTCCATATGAGCGGTGAATTATTTAACACATGTCATTCGACTCCAGTGAAACCTGGTCATGGAATTCACTGTGTTGCCCCCAGAGTCCTTGTCGCCAGAGGACAAGTGGCTGTTCTCGGTGAAAATGTCGACTCTGAAATCCTCTTCTTTCCCATGCCATGGAAGGAGTGGCTAGACCGTCTGGGACTGGTGTAGCTATGAGGCGGCACGCCTGGCTCAGACTCTGTCAATTCACAGATCCCTTCAAGGCATCTTTCACGAATGCTCCCTTTGATGGTTCCTCCCTTTTTGGGAAGACAGTTCATGACACCTTAGTCCAGAGCAAGAAGGACGGGAAGACTCTGTCTGCCATCAGAGTCCACTTCTCTAGCCCTCAAAGATCCTTTTCTAGGAATCAGTGAGGGTATAAGAAGAAGATGTGGTTCAGAAAATCTCAGTTTTCCCGTAACACTCAGGATAACTCATCCCCTAGAGGCAGAGGGGGGGACAAGACAGATGATGCCCCAGAGGCAGAGGGGTCCGAGGAGCTTTGGTTTGAGGGAGACCTACTTGGACTGACCCACGCAGCAACCCTGAGGGGTTGCCCGACTGTTCTACTCGGGAGACATTTGGGGGAAGATTGTCATTGCACCTAACGGCTTGGGAATCCATTATGACAGACAGTTGGGTGCTCCAAATAATATCCACAGGATACTCCATCTTGTTCATCACCCCACCTATACAATCAAAAAGTCTCCTGGATGTCCCACCCACTCAAAGGGAGGCCGCAGCGCACAAGATTTCAAAGCTGCTTTACAATCAGGCCAACAAATCGGGCCCCCCAGATCAGTCCGGATTAGGCATTTACTCCAGGTTCTTTTTAGTGCCAAAAAAGATGGGGGACCTCAGACCCATATTGGACCTGTCTACCCTGAACCTGTTGGTAGCCAAGCAGAAATTCCGGATGTTCACCTTACAGTCTATCCTACCTTATCTCCGAGGATACAACTGGATGTGCTCGATAGACCTCCAGGATGCTTACTACCATATCAAGATTTGCAGAAGCTCCAGGAGATTGCTTCGCTTTTGGCTGGGAGCCAATCATTTCCAGTTCAGGGCCCTGCCCTTTGGTCTCACCACAGCCCCCAGGGTGTTTACCAAGGTTATGACAGTAGTAGCGGCTCACCTGAGGCTTCAGGGAATTCAGGTGTTTCCTTACCTAGATGATTGGCTCCTTGCTGCTACCACCAAGCATCTACTTTGCATGGCCAGAGACTCCTTCATGCATCTTGCAGTCAATCTAGGAATCGCCATCAACATCTCCAAGTTCCACCTAAATCCGACACAGACCTTGGAATTCATAGGGGCATGGTTGGACACTCTACTATTACAAGTTTTTCTCACTCAGGACAGGACCCAGAACCTATGGGCCCATGTGTCAGTGATCCTCGGCCCCAGGACACTGATGGCAAGTGACATTCTCCATGCCCTAGACTCCATGGCAGCAGCAATTTCAATTCTACTATGTGCACGTCATTATATGAGGGTGCTTCAGTGGACCTTGGCAGTTCAGTGGTCTTGGTTAGACCTCCCCATGGACTACCCTATACAGATCAGCAAAGTCTGTAAGACTTCTCTTCTTTGGTGGCTCCAATCGCCAGAAATCTTGGCAGGTCGCCCATTCTTAACATCCACAGCCCAAGCCACAGTGACCATGGACGCCTCCCAGCTTGGGTGGGGGGGGGGGCACTTTTTGGGAAGGACAGTCCAAGGCACGTGGTCCCAAACCGAGACCAGATTACATATCAGTGTTCTGGAGATGAGGGCCGTGCTTTTAGCATTGCAAGCCTTTCACACTGTTCTCCCCACAGGGACGATTGCAGTTCAGTCAGACAACATGTCCATTGTCTGGTACATCAACAAACAAGGAGGGACCAGATCTTACCCTCTATGCCGCGAGGCCATGAGAGTGTGGGAGTTGGCGATTTCCACCAGTCAGTTTCTGATCACAACGCATATCCCGGGATGTGCCAACATTTTAGCGGACAAATTGAGTTGGGCTATTTTAATGCCATACAAGTGGTCTCTGAAACAGTCAATAGCGGAGGAGATCTTCCTAGAGTGGGGTCACCCTTGCTGCGATCTCTTCGCATCTCCTTCCAACGCGAAGTGCAGTGAGTTCTTTGCTCTAATCCCCTCCCCAGGGGACTCCTGCAGAGATGCTTTAGTCCATGCTTGGCCTCCTGGGTTACTGTAGTCCTATACCCCGCTACCTCTAATTCCAAAGTTTCTTCAGAAAGCATACTGACTGGGGTGCAAAGTGATCCTCATTGCCCCATTCTGGCCATGTCAAGTGTGGTTCCCCTTCCTCTGGTCACATGCTCTAACTCCTCCATGGATTCTAGATCCCTTCCTGGATCTCATACCCCATCCTTCGGGCATCAGTCCACCTGACCTGGACAGCCTCAAGCTGATGGCTTGGTTACTTCAGTTCCTCTGATCGCTAGGACTCCCGGTTTATTTTCTTCGGTAAAGAGTATTCTGGTGCCAGCCCTCAAAGCTTCCACTAGGAAGGTTTACCATAGAAAATGGAAACGCTTCTCTATTTGGGCTTCTCAGAGAAACATAGATCCATTTACAGCCCTGGTTCCTGCAGTCTTGGAGTTTTTGTCATACATTTTTCAACAAGAAGCTAGTTCCTCCACAGTGAAATTACAACTGGCAGCCATATTTAATTTTCATATTGGCAAAATTTTGAATGCTCTGGCCTCCTTGAGATTGTGCAAGGCCTTTCCAAAAGGTACTTTTCTCTTGCATTCCCTGGTTAAGAATTCTGTCCCCCCTTGGGACCTTACTCTAGTTCTGCAGGCATTGGTGGCAACCCCTATTGAACGAGCAGCATGAGTAGACTTAAAATTTCTGTCCTGGAAGACAGCCTTTTTAGTGGCCATTACTTCAGCTAAAAGGGTTTCTGAGATCCAAGCTTTGTCTGACGTGCCCCCCTACTTGATTTTTCATAAAAACAGGGTTTCGCTTTGCATGAACCCTTCTTTCTTACCGAAAGTGGCTTCTGAATCTAACATTAACCAGATGATTAATCTGCCTGTGTTCTTTCCAAATTTCCAGAACAAGGGTGAATATAAGCTGCACTTGCTAGATGTTCATAGACAGCTTCATTTTTATCTACACAGGACTAAGCAATTTTGTAAGTCTGACCAATTATTCATGTCCTTTTCTAGATCCTTTTTGGGCAAGGCCATTTCCAAGGTCTCCTTAGCCAGGTGGATTACACAATGTATACTGCAAGCCTTTAGGGATAAAGGCCTATCCCCACCTGGTCCTATTAAAGCCTATTCCACAAGATATATGGCAACTTCTGCTTTTTGGTCTAGGGTTTCCCTGGATGATATCTGTGCAGCAATGACTTGGACAAGGTCACATACATTCATCTCTCATTATAAGTTGGATTTGATCTCTAGAGGGAGAGCATCCATTGGCTCTGCAGTGCTTAGGAATATCCTTCCATGAGGGCCTCCCAGGAGTTTTGGTAGCTGGGGACCCTGTTCCACAGGTTGCAGATAAATGAAGTTAACTGCTTCAGATAAAGAAGTTCTGCTCTCACCATAACATTCCATCTGAGTAGTTATACTTCATTTTCTGCAACCATCCCTCCCTCCTTCCTCCGAACCTGTTCTAGGTTAACGTTATTGAGTTGCTAATAGTTTGGTTAATGGCAAACTTGATCTGAGGGAAGGTAGGAGAGGTGAGGGATTATGGGTAAGGGGAGGAGCCTGGAGCTTGGAGCAGATGCTTGATAAAATGTTGCCGGCTCGGATCCGATATGGATCCGAATACCCACAGGTTGCAGAAAATGAAGTATAACTACTCAGATGGAACGTTATGGTGAGTACATAACTTCTTTTTTTTAGCAGTTGGACTTTCAGGCTTTGTGACAGAAGATCAGAAACCGTCTAATTAAATACTGAGTTATTACATGATTTGTAGAAGATGTTTTTTTTCTGTTGATGAAAGCCCTGTACAACTTAATATAGTTAACTGTGAGTTTACAGTACATCAGGGAAAGGGAAAATCCTGACCACAGCGACATAATTCAGCTGAAGCACTTTTCAAATAAATGTGCTGTCAAGCACTTTGCTTTACAGTATTCTGTAACTGCCTCCTGTGGTTGTGAGGTTGCTTTCATCTTTAGAGGAAAACATAATTACTCCCTACTTCTTCTGAAGAGAAATATTTTTATGGCAGAATCCCACAGAGGTAGCTATTAATGTTTTATTTACTTTCTTTATTGTGGCAGACTAAGTTAATAAACCTATGGCTTAGAAAACTCTAAAAGTTATCATTTAAAAAAAAAAAAGATGAAAACTTGAGAAGTGCTCTAGCTCGTGTGTCTTTATTCATGCATTCATTTACTAATTTTGATATACATACTGAATGTCTTGTAAGTGTTTGGAATTATGGAAAATGGCAGTGTAATGAAATACATGTTTTATGGTAAATAGGCTGGTAGTTTTTAATGTCGTGTTTATCCATGACTGAAAGGCCAAGCAAGATATCAGCTTGCAAAAGTTACTTTATCTCTTGTATTGTATGTAATACATTAACATATAACAAGAATGTGGGTGATGCAGCTACTAGTACAACTTTGATACATTTATTTACTTGTTTAACTGGAAAAGACATATGAAGTATAATATCTGCTTTAAGGTCTGACTGGGAACTTTATTATGATTAAAAATCTTGCTAAAATTCACAAACTTTATTCATGTTAAATGACCCAAACCTAAATTTACAGGATACGGCTCATTGGCATCTCACAACCTTTCTCTGTGATGTAATTCCAGATCCAGTTGTAAATTACAAAACATAGCCCCAAGTAGCAAGTACCTCCGACGTGGCACTGTTGTGTGATATGGCATGCTGTTGCTATTATACCTAGCTTATATATGCAAAATAAGAAACTGAAAACATCAAAATGATTTGCAGGGGTACTGATATACTGCTGTAAGGTTAGAAGGTTAGCTGCTTTGGGTTAACATATGTTGTTTATGTGGAACTGCTGAAGTAGATTTTGTATGATGTCAGGAAGCTCTATGCATATCCAAATAAGAAATTATTTTTACGATGTCTGGATTATAGGCAGCCTGATCAGTCTTGTTGTTTGGTTAGAGTCTGGAACTGCTGTTAAAATTCATTGGTATTTCTTGTACTTAAAGAGTTGCATTGTTATATGAAAAGAATGCAAGTGTGAGGCTGATCATTACTGAAATGACATGGCAAAGCCCAACATGAAAGAAAGAATATGAAGGAAAAATGTAAAAGTAACATTTTACCTGAGTTAAAAGAAGTGGCTAAAGTATTTCAGTTATGATGTCACACTGTGTGACAATGTATTAGAAAAGGCCATGGGACACTACTGAATTTTAAATAGAATGTCTAAAATGTTTACAAACATTTTTTTGTAGGTGTCATTTCGCTTAGCAGGATGTGATTGTTAGAAGAACTGGGGTATCTCTTTATGTCTTCGGTTGCTTTTTAGTAACACTTGAACAACCAAGGCAGAAAATTCAATGGACAGTTGTAAAGATTTTGTTTAACTTGTCCCAGGTTTTTAAACCTTGAGCTAGTTATATTAGTTAAGGAACGTGTAAGAGGTGAAGGCCCTTGCAAGGGGTTTGTGGGGACTTGCTCCAATTGGTAAAAATAGTTTAGATGAATGCCAGTTTGATTAATCAGGCTTGATCTTTGAAGTGTCTCTGAAATTGACTCCAGTTCATGAAGCACAACCAAGAATAGACGGTTTTACAACTGAGCAGCTTTAAAAAAACACCAGTAACAGTCCCAGTATCCTTTTAGTTATGATAAACTTCAAGCAAGTGATTATTTCTAAGCTAACTTTGTGATGCATTTGTTTGGAAATATTGATGAGTAAAAATGATTCAGAATCAGTTTGGGTTGATTCTGTATCTTAAACTGGATGCCATTGTAGGTTCTCACTGTGAGAGACATTGTTTTGAAACTTAGAATTAATGGATATTAAAGCAGCTGTCCCGTTAAAATATAGATGTAACAGCACTAATCTGTTTAAGAAGAGAAAGAACTCACAATTTAAATGGTATGAACTAAATTGCTTTATACATGTGATATCCTATTTCAAATAATAAAACTAGAACTGTTTTAAAACTTACATCTCGTGTCTCCATTTTGAATTATTTAAGGAACTGATAAGCAGAATGTTTGAACTGTAATTGCTTTGTAAATTGAAAGCTTATAAAAAGTATGTATCATTTTTCAGTTGCACTGGATTTTGCAAGTGCACAAAATTATATTTTCTTAGTTATTATTTGCATGCTTTTCAAAAAAGATAAGTAGATTTTGGCATTCATTTACAGTGATTTTTTTCTTTAAAGTAGATATGTTTAGAGAAAAATAAAATGTCACTATGAGAATCTTTGTTATAGGCAATATAATCCGGTTGGGAAGAGCCAGGAGCTGGTATCACTCCTCAGGACAGATCTTGTTCAGGAGTTCAGTGTCTTTGTGGGATATGGCTGTAACTTTCTGCCACAGATGCTAGAAGGAACCAGCTACAAAGAGAAAACAGATGCATGCTCAAACCAAGCTATTCCATTGACGTGCAAGATATATCTGCAAACTTTGAATATGTTGTTCATCATTTCTTCGGCCCAAGATCCAGAAGCATTTAAAAACATAACCTTTTGTGATATTTTATCATGACATCCTAAGGGAAGCTTTTTAAAAAAGAGCTCTTGCAGGCATCAGATTCCCCCAGCAGATTATCACTTGTAATTGTTTGTTTTGTTGAGAGGAGAATTACATTATAATAATGCTAGAAAATGTGTCACCATTTAACAACAAGATTTCAACACAGAGAGCAAGGAATGTATAGGCTTTTCCTGCATATATAAAGTTTCTGCCTCTAAATTCTTCTTCAGCAACTTCTGTTCTTTAAAACAGAAAGAATTGTAAAAGGCAGTATGAGTAAAAAAAATAAAAAAATATTTAAAAGTATGAAGGTGTCTCCAGGTACCATACAGGACCATGTGGTGGTGACAGGAGGCTCACAACTGACATGCTGAATAAAGTAGCCTGTCCACTAGCAGACAGTACACAGAATAGTTCTGTCACTCTGTAGGAGAGTGTCTTATTGATAGTTTTGGGTCTCCTACTACTCTACTGCTTGCTAAAGGTTTATAGTTCATCAGGCCATTTTTATTACATAATGGTACTCAAAATAATGAGTGAAGGTGCAGAATTTATGATTGCATAAAGGCCTTCTGTCAGCCTGGATGTTGGGATTTCAACATTCAAGGTAGGAGAAACCCTTCCTGCAAGTTTCTGGATGTTTTTCAAGTCTTGCTTGCTTTTCTTACCCAATTTCTCACTTTTCTAGTACTGACATACATTGAGTGAATGCCACTGGTACAGATGTCCAGTTAAGTTTCAACCTATCTGTATTGGGAACAAATTGTAATACTGTGACCCTGTCAAGTCACCAGATATCATTGGAAGCTCCAAAAGCTGATTATACCAGTTTGTGAAATAACATTTTAAATTGGTACAGCAGGTTTTGATGGCTTTTTAAACCTTTCACTTCACCTGTTGCAAATGAAAATAAGAGAAAAATGACTTCTCCTCCTCCTCCTCCTCCTTATTCATCTGCTTCATGTAAAGAAGAAGGTAATGAAACCTTAGATTATTTGAATCCAATGGATCCTTCACCACATAGGCTTTGATACATATTCTGGGGATGAAGGCATCCCTTCCACTGATTCCCCCAGGAGACATTTGTTCTGGTGCAAGCTTACAGCTAATAAAAACAGTTTAAATTGTCAAGCTTACAGCTAATAAAAACAGTTTAAATTGTCTAATAAGTCTTTATTCCTCCGAAATTATATTTGCTAAACCATTGCCAATTACATGAGTCTGATGTACTAGGACTGTCTTTTATTGATATTTTGCAGAGATTTCTTTGGGACCCAGTTTTTAGACACCTACCCCAAAGGACCTGACATCAAGGCAAATTTCTCTTTAAAAATCTATTGGGTAACACTGCTATTATAGACCTGTCTTTTCTGGGGGAGTCAGCAAACAACTGTTGTGAATATTCTTCCTAAAGGAAGAGTAGAATAGATCTGTGAGTAGTTTTGGGAAGAGAATGCTTTCATCTGCTACTTTATTAATTAGTACCATTAACTGTTGGACTCTTAACATGTAACATCAAGGAGAGATCATTAGCCAAATGGGAAATCTCGACAAAAGTATTCAGGATGTTCTGTTAAGGAGAAAGTAAAAGAATTAACTTGGCTCACATTGCAGGCAAGGTAAGGTTGCATGTTATCAAATGTAGCATGGTATAAATTGCCTGTTATCAAGTGTAACGTAAGTATAACTCAGTGAATGCTGGTTTTAGAACAGTTGCCTGAGAGAAATTGATATGTAGATTCATCTGACTGAAGATGCACCCTTTCCCGGAAGATCTTATGTCTCAATTGCTAGATGTCCCACTGGATAAAACCCTTTGGTCCTGTCTTATGAAAACTGTTAAAACAACAGGAGGAAAAGGTCAAGACTATGAAATATGTAAAGTGATTGATTCATTACCCAGTTTGCTAAAATATTAGAACTTACCCTTCTGAATTTTGGTACTTCAACAAAAGGCAAACAAGATAGCAGTAAATAAGAAAAGAAGTAATACCAATGCAAATAAGACAACTAAGTAATTCTGGTGTTAATGACAAAAGCACCAGTGGAAGGAAAGAGCATCAGCAGGTGCAGCAGATCTCTCAACAGGGGGAACACTCTTCTCTAAAAGGCTCGTTATCAGTGGAGACTACCAGGCCTTGGTTTTGGGGCTGCTCCTGTTTAGTATATAATTATTAGAGGTCAAAAAATTATGTCAGTGGCTTTTGGCTGACCATGTTTACTGATGATTGCAAACTTGGGTCTATAACCAGCTTTGTGAAGCATTCTGAAATTCTTCGAGAGTGCTAACATGTTCAAACAAGTGGTGCCAGGATAATGGTCTGAAGTTAAATACAAATATGTGTAGCATCATGTCCTTTGGAAAACATGAGAACTCATGTACTATCACATTATATTTTAGTGTATTTTTATTTTCATTTGTTTACCTAGATATAGTATTGATCATCATGGACCATTTTTAGGCTTTACCCAGTGAAAGAGTAATATATAATTTAGAAAGTAACAGTAGTACAAAACAAAAGGCAGCAAATCAATAGTGATACTTTACAAAATAGTATAGAATAGATTATGCATGCAAGAATTAAAGAAATAATGTGAGGTATAAGACAGTATAGAAGAAACGGTTGAGGCAGGGCACTAATATCTTATTATCATAAGTATTGTGTGTTTGTATGTATATATAAAATATTTACAGTAGTATATTATAAAATATTTACAGTAGTATAAAGACAGGGAAAGGAAGGAAGAGGAGGTAAGGAGATAGGGGAAAGGGAGAAAGGGTGAGTGGGAGTGTAAATGGGGTGTTAGGTGTAGAAGAGTAAAGTGAATTGTGTAAGAGAATATGTCAGAGATAAGGAAGGGAGTGTGGAGGTCACGATTCAAGTAGCATCTTCTCCTAAGCAGCAAGTACATTTACCTTCTTGGCACAGATGTTTTTTTTAAGTTGCATCTTGAATTCTGGGTAGTATGAGATTTAATTTGATAAGTAGAGACTTCCAGATGTAAGGGGCTACAGCTGAGAAACATTGCTTTCTAGTTCGTTTCTTGGGACAAGAAGTGCGAAAGTGTTTTCAGAGATGCATCTGAGGTATTAGTTGTTTATTTTCATTGTTACCATACTGGAGAGTATAAGAAGTTTGTAAATATAGGAGTTTGCATATGAGTGATGAGAGTAGAAGTTAGCTACTTGGTTTGATTGGCTGCCAATTAACTTTGCTTAAAACAGATCAATGATGCTCCATTTTAGGTGAGATGAACTATGTGTGTTATTAGAGGTTACCTGTAGGATTTACGATTTTTGATGGAGAAGTGGATGATTAGAGGGGGATCATGTTTGAGTTAAGTCAGGAGGTCAACTTTGCTTACCACTGCCCAACCTTAGGGGATTAGAAATGGGAGATTTCATGTGTTTAGAAGAGCAGGCTTTATTTTAGCCTTAATTTTGTTGACATAAATTTAGAAGTCTAAGCTTTGGTCTAGCCAACTCCTATGTATTTAAAATGGTAAGTGGTTTCTAAAGGTCTTTGGCCATTACAATGTATGGTTAATTGATTAGCATTTGGGGCCAACTTATGTTTTGTTTCAAAGAGCATGTTTTTTGTTTGTTTATGTTGAAAATAAATGTATGCTTTCATGTCAGTTTGACAGTTTTATGAGGTCTCCTTCAAGTTTTTATTCAATGGGCTTGACATGTTTCCTGCTTTGTAGATGACCGCATCATATGCAAACAATATAACACTAACTTGTGTGAGATCCTTGGGAAGGGATTGTTGATGAATAAGAGTAATGGAGATGATTGATCCTTGAGGCATTCTCATGGTGAGTAGAGAAAGGGGTGAGAAGCTGGAACCTGCGTTGATGCTAAAATATCTGTTGACACTAAAGTATCTATTATTTAGAAATCATTGTACCAGAGAAAGAGTGTTGGCTAATGTCACAGGAAATAAGGGAGCTAATGAGAAGGTTGTGGTCTACCATAGTGAAGGCTTAGTGAAATCAGTGAATATTGCATAAATAAAAAGTCTTTGTCCATATTTAGATGGACGTCATCTGTAAGCATAAAAAAGGCTATTGTTATACTAAGGCCAGATCAAAAATCCATATTGCTGAGGAGATAGCATACTACATTTTTGATGTAATCAGCAAGTTGGTATAATACTAGTTTTCCTCAGATTGTGCTAAGGCAAATGTATTGAAGTTGGTTTGAAGTCTTGGTGTTTAACATTGTCTGGTTGAGAGAGATTCTTGGAATGGGTTTAATGAAGGTTTGATTCCCAATAGGTGGCATTGTGAATGATCCAGTGGAGGATGATGTTAGTAGCTGGGGGATGTGAAGAAGGATCTTTTGAAGAGCACTTTCATGGTTTGGTTTTGTTATTTTGAATGGAGGTGAAAAGGAGAGGCTCAGGGGAGGTAAGAGGGAATTATTGGCAGCAGATAGAAAGAGAGGAGAGTAGATTCTTTAAAGAATCACAAGGGTTAAGAGGGGCAGACTTTGTTGGAATTGTATCTTCCTGGAGGACAGTTTTGCATTGGGAGCATCCTGTGATACCATTAGCCAGGCTCCTCAGTTATATGTGTTTATGGATTAGGTTTTGTTTTGAAACTTGTAGAGATTTTGCTTTATGCCTTCTAATTGTTTTTTTTAGCAAGAGTGTGAAGTGACCGGTTTCTCTTGTCTGTGGTGCTTTTCCAAGTATGCCATGTCATAGCTTCTAGTTCATATACAGACAATTTTGTTAGTAATTCATTGATTAGTATTGGATTTTAAAAGATGCAAAACTTTTGGGAAGTATTTATCTTAGAGGATGAAAAGAGTGCTAGTAAGATATTCAATAGTAAGGCTGTTTGGGGTCTGTATGTTGGAGAACGTGGTCCCATTTGGTGTTATTTTAGTTTATTTTTAAGGGATTTGATTTTATTCTGAGATATGGGGCAAAAGGTCATGAAAACAGGAATGAATTATGGGTGTTCAGTGTGAGTTTGAGTGCAGTGGGGCAATGGTGTTAATATAGTGGGCTATGTTGGTAATGACCAGGACAGGGAGTGGTTTCCTGAGGAAAGGGTGGGTTTGTTGGACTTGTTGACCATTTGAGTAAGGCTGTGGTTGGTCAGGAAGTGCAGAGCATTTGAGTTGGAGGGTGACAGAAGATCAATGTTAAAGTCATCTAGTAGGATTATGTCATTTTAGGTAGGGGAGTCTGAGATCATGTTGAAAATGAGCTGAGCATGTTCTAAAGAGATGGCTGGAGGATAGAGATGAACAAGGACAATGGTAAGTTTTTGATTTTTGGTCAGGGGGAGCTGTACTGAAATCTAGATGGGGTCATGGTCATTCAGTGCGTTTTTTAGTAGGTTTTAGGTTGTTTTAATGAGCAAAAATGTCCCATCTCCCATTCTCTGTACCGTTCTGCAGTTGCCAAGGTAGTTGGATTGTTGAATGTATATATTTTAGTTAGTGGAGACTGGTTTGATCCATTCTTTAATGATACCTAGGATGTCTGTTTTTTTGAGTTTATAAGAAGAAGTGGAGCTGTTCTAGTAAGTTCTTAATATTATCTTCATTAAGAAGATCTACCATAAGTTGGGTGGATATGTTAATAACTTTGGGAGGGGAGGGGGCTTTGGCTTTTTCTTTGCAGCTTTTGATTAAGATTATGTTTATTAGAGCTGTAACGTTAATGGAGAATTTCTGGAATTTGCTAATGAGTGTTTTGCAGATGGACGTATTAAAGCTATATTGTGAGTAGAGAGATGAATTAGTTGGCGGACTAATTATGGTCATTAAGAGAGTTAGCAGTGGGCAAAGTGGTAATTGTTGTTGCCATGGGTTGTATTCAGAGTAAGTTACAGACAATGTTTTTATATAGGTAAGTTAATGGATGTGCACAGTATTTGATTGGAGTGCTGGGGGGGGGGTTGAAAACAGAATCGAGAATCAGGACAAAAAAGCAGTTTTTGCTGGGACTGACATTGTTTTTATGAATCAAAAAGCTGCAAGTATATAAATTGTTTTTTTGTGTGTGTGTGTGTGTGTGTGTGTGTGTGTGTGTGTGTGTGTGTGTGTGTGTGTGTGTGTGTGTAGGTGAGTTTGATCTGTGGGATGGACAGAGAAGATGCAAGTGGATGAGGGGTGGGGTTTGGTAGATAGTGCCAGAGGAAATGGAAGAATAGTTCCCGAGGCAAGAAGGCTACCGATGGGGGAGGGGGGTAGCACAGCATTAATGTCAGCTCATGCATTAGTTGGAGCCATTTGGTTTAAGCATGCACATTGTATTGTTTTCGCACCTCTTCAGTACAGAGCTACTAAAATCAGGTAAGTAAAATTATTTAAATAATGTAGACACTGTACAAATTCATTCAGAGTGAATGAAAAAGGAGTGGGGGTTGGGAGATGCAGGCAGGAAATGTACTCTTGAGTAATTCAGTATGTAGAAATCTGTACAAACTGTGTACCAAGTTATGTAATAAATCATGTTAGATTACTTATATGGATGGACTGAATTAAATTTAATCTGAAACCAAGGACACTCTCACAGTGACTTAAATAGTGCAATGACTGTGCTCACTACAGAAGGCTAACACAAACATTGAGATTACATTTATTTTATTTTATTTTAGTTATGTTTGTTTACTTGGATAATCAGGCTGAGCCCAGGTGAAATACAAAATATTTCACAAACAAAAAATACAGAAATAACAGAATAGTTTAGACTAATTACATAGTAAAAACTGTGCATATACATTCCAGTGAACAAGCAGTGCAATGTACAATGGAGCAGTGTGTAACATGTTTTCTAAAGTGGGTAAATCCTCAGTGAATCTTGAGAGAGAGAAAAGCTTTGGAGAGGAGATAAGCTAGGTGATATGTCCTGTGTTGAAGCAGCAGCATTTGGCTTGGATAAAAAAGTGCTCTTTGAGTTGCATTCTGAATTTGGAATAAGTGTTGATGTCCTTAATGATGATGGGGAGAGTTTACCAAATATAAGCTACCACTTTGTAAAAGTGCAGTAAATCAATTCATGCCTCTGTAGAGCTCTCTAAAACACCACTTGTCTTAACTGTCAATAAATAGTGCTTTAGGGGGTGGGCAATGTCCACTGTCTGCAGTATCTTCAGCATGCTGTATACCCCTATGTATCTCTCCATGCTTATAACCACGTTCTATTAATTCATCACTGTACCTGGTGATGTCTTCCTTGAATTTAGCTTCTTCATTGTTTAATCTAGAAATGCACATGGCTTGTCCCTTAATAATATTTTTATATATGTGGGAAGGATGCATGCTGTCTCTATATAGTATGTTATTTTTACGACATATTTTCCTATGCAATTCTGTAGAGAAATATCCATTGACATTTTTCCTACTAGTAATATCTAAGAACTCTATTTGCATACTAGAAAAAGTATACGTACATTTTAAAAAATCAGTGGTACTATTTATATATGACAAGAATTGATGTAGCAGCTCTATGCTTTCTGTCCAAATCATTACTAAATCATCTACAAATCTTTTGTATAAAAAAATTTGTTCAGAATAATCCCTATGTCCCAACACATACTTCTCTTCCCAGTATACTAAAACTATATTGGCATAGCTATTGGCACATGAAGTGCCCATAGCCACGCCAAGAGTTGCAGAAAATAGGTATCTTTAAACAAGAAGACGTTGTTTAAAACCATCTCCAATAGCATGCATATCAAGTCAATTTTATCCTGACTGTATATATTGTCAGAGCTTAGGTAGTTGTTAACAGCTTCTAAACCATAAAGATGGGGTATAACTGTAAATAGAGAACTTACATCAAGAGCTACAAGATAACTCCCCTTTAATTCCTCATTCTTTGCCGTCACTGCTGCATGTAAATCATCATGACATAGAAAGAAGCGCACTTGCTAAACACTCAGCCATGTTTAATTGGATCTACCTCATAACACCGACAAGCGAAAACACCGACAATGAGATCACTGACACCACAACATCGACAGTTGAAAAACAAGAAAGTTCACATGCCCGACAAACCACAATCCTGACAGTCAACAAAACAAAACAAATCCGTTTCCGAAAAACACACACACAACACAAGCACACCAAAAACCTTACAAACCTACACTAAACCTTACATAGACAACTATCTATGCACTAACCTTAACCCAAACCCTAACCCTAAGGTCCGTTACTATCGCACACTTACCTTACCCGCACCCTAAGCCTAAAGTCCGTCACTATCGCACACTTACCTTACCCGCACCCTAACCCTAAAGTTTGTCACTAACGCACACTTACCTTACCCCCACGTTAACCCTAAAGTCCATCATTAATGCACATTTACCTTACCCGCAACCTTACCCTAAAGCTCGTCACTATCGCATACTTAAACAGTCACACTCGTTTCGCATGTCGGTGTTTTCAGCGTCTGGATTCTGGACTGTCGATTATTTATATTGTCGGTCTTCCGGTGTTGGTCTTCTCATTGTCGGCGTTTTCAGCTTTCGTTCTTCTCGGGTAGACCCATTTAATTATACACATAGATTCAGTTTTAGAGTAATAGAATGTTTGAGATCAAGTTTAAGACTAGGAGATTTGAGAAAGTTCACAGAACAATGTGAATTAAAGTGGATATTAGAACTGGAAGCAGATAGAATCCCTGGCCTTAATGACATGGCTTCTATTAAGTCCTATTTAAAAGCTAGACCTTTGAAATTAAATATTTGTTTTATATGTGTATTATATGTATTGCACATGTTTTAGTTGTTAGTAATTTTTATATATGAAGTAAGTTATCATGTATTAATATTTATAAATATATGAATTATTGTTTTCATAGAGATATATGATTTTATATATATATATATATATATATATATATATATTTAGGACATTTACTTGTAGTTAGAGATGTGAGTTGACTTTAAGATCTTGATTACTCTAATATATTGCTTAATTGATGAACTAAATTTATATATATATATATATATATATGTATGTATATATATATATATATATATATATATATATATATATATATATATATATATGTATATATACAGAGAGAGAGGGATGTAATGAGCGTTTTGTAATGGTCTGACGAAGCATTGTTTGATGTGAAAGTGCTTCCCTGGTATTAAATTATATCTACTGCTTTTAGCCACCTTGTTTTGCATTTTTATTTTAGCTCTTTTTTTCAGCATGTATGTCTGCATCCCCAGCTATAGCTTTGCTGTGAGACAGTACTTGAAGTGATAATTTACCTCATCTATAAATATCTGTTTATGGCTCAGTTTGTGACCAAAAAAAAAAATATTTCCTCCTTTTGAAGGTATCAGGACATCAACACTAAAGTGGGTTTCCTGAAAAGCTATTTGCTAAGCAGCAGTCATGTTACCCAGGACCATTGCTGAGATACATAGATTTATCTATTTTATGTAAGTATTTTTGATTTGTTGAAACATCAAGTAGGCTGATCGTAGGACCTTTTTCAGCCATAACATAGCAAGAGGCATAACAAAAACAAAGGAGAGTTATAAAAAAAAAAAAAAATGAACACACATTTGATAAGAAAATAGTGCAGTTTAAATACAAGTTAAAGAAAGATGCAATAATTTGTTTATATTATACAATATAACAAATGTATTCATATTTCAAACATGAAAAACAAACTAATATACAAAATATATAATGTTATGTTGTCCCATCTCGCCTTCATTCTTGCTGGTTGGGTACGGAACCGATTATTGGTTCTGACTCTGCCTATTACTAAAGCTTGAGAGCTTCCACTGGCTCGAGGCTATATTCTATCCTATAATGCCTAGGGTTGAATACCCAGATCGCATTTGCCGCTAAACTAGATTGGGTGCTTCACAGTAGGCTCAGGCTAAGTGAACTTCGTTTTTGGATTTTATTAGTCTAGTTTGAAATATTTTGCATATATTTTATTCTGTTTTACTAGTTGACTATGTTTTAGGTGTCACAGTAGTGAATCCCTTTTTGAACTCTAAACTTAAAACTTAACGTACCTGTTTGAGTTAGAGAGTTCAACTTTCCTTCCTCTTCTGTCCAAGTTAGAGGACAACTTTTCCTTCCCTTACCCTTTTCCAAGAGGTATCGTCATTTGAATTAGAGATGTCTCGTCTGGTTAGAGGGGATTGTCATTTTAGTTAGAGACCTCTCCTCTAGTCCCTCTTTTTCTCCCTGCTTGACTGTTTATAAAAAAAAAAAAAAAAAAAAAAAAAAAAGGTTGAAAAGAAGCTAGATAATTTTGCTAGCATTATTACCTCTATCCTTTACATAGTTCCTGGACAATATTGTTGTGGTTGTTGTTTTGGTTTTTACTATGTCCAAGGAAGGCAGGGAAGTGAAGCAGTCTGGCTTCAAAAAATGTGACTCCTGTACTCAGAAAATGTCCTTAATGGACAGACACACTAGTTGTGTCTACAGTTTAGGTGCTGTGCACCTCCAAGACTCTTGTTCAATATGTCATGGTTTCAGTTCCAGGGTTCTACAGGAACATAGAAACAAGCTTATGTTGTAATATATAAGTAGTGGGGTGTGAGTAGTCATGTCTGCCACAGCTAATTGCAAGTTAACTTACTGTCTTGCAAAAATAACATATTTTTTTCAGCTCTGATGGTGTAGTGGGAAAGTAGTTCAGGAGCTTATTGGAGCCTGCATGGGGGAATCAGGAATGACACAGCTTAGTCAGCTCATCTCTATACGTGGATGAGGGTGTGTGCCACAGTCCCATGATACAGTCCCCACTGAAGTATGAAGACCACATGAGAGTGCTGGATTCAAGGGGTTCAGGACGTGAGAAGCACACACTTACTGATGTTCATTGCATGTCCAGCAATGAACAGGTTGCTGGACATGTGCCATATGGAGAGGGCCATAAAGGAAAAATCCTGTTCTTCCTTTTGGATGATGACCCATTCCCAATCTACTTGTCAGTTGCTTCAAGAAACAAATAAGCTGTTCTTAACAAAGGGAATGAATGGGTCAGAAGGGTAAAGAGAGCTCAGTTGTCAGATGGAGGATTGTAGCAAAAAGAACTAAATAAATAACTACACAACTACATTGTACTTCACTTTAATGACAGGGAGTGATTTGAAACTATAATATGCCATTCACTTAGTTTCTTCAATTTTACTTTCAGCATTTAAAAAAAAAAAAACTCTGTTTATGTGTCATGTAAAGTAGGCCAGTGTTTGAAATTCCAAAAATGCCAGGAAATAAACCAGGAACAAACATTGCAGAACAAACTCCAGAAGAACAGCAACCAGTCAATAAAACTCTTTAGTCACCAAATAAAGCAGTTAAGTGCTTTCGTAAACCTTCATCAGAACAACATCAATTAATCAAAAAAATTCCCAATATATACCCCTCATTAACTAATCACATGACTTGTTTAATAAATCAGTTAAATAAGACCCACAAATTACTAAAAACATTGCAAAATGTAAAGTATAAATTCATTTTATACTATAAATTTATAAATAATAAGGATAGTTTTTGAATTAGGAATAGGAAGTATAAAGTTAAAGGGCACTTTTCGTGTAACACATCCAATGTTGTTTACCTTGTGCAATGTAATCAATGTTTAGCATTTTATATTGGAAAAACTAGTAGGGCTTTTAAAAAGCAAATATATGAACATGTTTTAGACATTAAAAACAAAAAATGCACAAACGCACTTTATAAGCATGTAGAAAAATTTGATAATCATAATTTTATTTTTTTAATTATAGAACAGGTACAAAAAGATTTACAGGGGTGGGTAATAAATGAACATTTGGACAAACAGGAATTAAGATGGCAGATTTTATTGGATGCCTGTAACTATCCTGGATTAAACAATAGTTGTTCCATTACCTCCCTGTTAAAATTATTGGCATATAGTATAACATTAATTTATACTTTACATTTTGTAATGTTTTTAATAATTTGTGGGTTTTACTTTAACTGATTTATTAAATAAGTCATGTGATTAGTTAATGAGGGGTATATATTGGGAAGGCTTTTGATTAATTGATGTTGTTCTGATGAAGGTTTACAAAAGTGCTTAACTGCTTCATTTGGTGAATAAAGAGTTTTATTGACTGGTTGCTGTTCTTCTGGAGTTTGTTCTGCAACGTTTGTTCAGTGTTTGAAATTGTTTTGCACTCTTTTTGGCTCCTCACAGCTGATATTAGCTGGTCCTAGAACCCTCATCTATCAGGTCTACTGAACCTGCCTCACTACTCTTGGCCTAGCTTTGACACATGTTCAGAACCAAGGAGGAGATGAAGGCTTCTGGGGAAGTGTCATACTGCTTCCTCATGCAACTCAGCCACAGCCTTCCACCCTATGTACACCCCATCCTTCTGTTTTACTTTTTCATCCATAAATGCTAAAAAAAAAAATCATTGTAAGATGTCATTTTTGAAGCATAAGGTGATTGCATTTATAGCAGGTACTACTACACACTGTATGGAACTTGACTTCAGCTAAAATTAAATTCACATGTAAATACAGTCAGTGGAGCTCCACAGAAATTAAATGCTACTTGGTACAGAGAGGTACAGTGCGTATTAACACTGAAGTTCTTTTCATTCAACAGTGCTGTCTTGTGCTTCATTAGTATAGCTATTACTACATACATGCTTTAAATTTATTTACTTTTTTAAATTTATTTTCTTTGAATATTTGACTTAGGAATGGAGTCCATTCCCGTTATAGTACTAGAAATCCAAAATACTTGGGAGAAATTAAACCGGCTGAAATGCTTTTTTTTAATATTGCTTATTGAGTTGAAAATTGATTGAGTGAAAGCCATTATGCTAAGATGTTGCCATCACAGCATATTACATATATAGAAGCAGAATTAAATATAAAAGACATGGTAGCAAAATTGCCTCATGCAGGGTGCAAACACTGTGCCACCAAGTGTCCATCTTGCACTTGAAGAAAAAAGTACAGCAAAGTTTGTTCTAAAGGTCTTAGGCACTATGGCGGCTGCTATAACACTAGTACCTCTGGCACATCTACATATGAGAGTCTTACAGTGGCTACTCTTTGCTCAGTGGTCCATGCAGGAGTTGACCATGTCCCACAAGATCTTCATCACAGACTCCTGAAAGAGGGATCTACGCTGGTGGCTTCAATCCACACAAGTGACTCTAGGCAGGCCATTCACTCTCCCCCAACCAGTAGCTACAGTGACCACGGGCGCTTCCCATGTAGGGTGGGGGGGCATTATTTGGGAAAGACCGTCCAAGGAATTTGGCAGGAACACGAGTACCATTTGCACATCAATGTCCTAGAGATGAGAGCGGTGTTTCTGGTGTTGCAGGCATTCCAGAACTCTTTTCCAACAGGTACGATTGCAGTACAGACAGACAATATGTTAGTAGTGTGGTACATTAACAAACAAGGCAGAACCAGATCCTACTGCCTGTGTCAAGAGGCTCAGAGAGTATGGCAACGGGCAATATCTTCTCAACATTTTCTGAGTGCAGTGCACATTCCAAGGAAATCTAATGTGATAGCGGACAAATTAAGCAGAGCAATTCTGATGCCTCATGAGAGGTCCCTGAAACAGTTAATTGTGAAACAAATTTTTTGCAAGTGGGGCCAGCCTTGCTGTGACCTCTTTGCTATGTCCAGAAACACCAAATGCAGCAGCTACCTTGCCCTAGTTCCCCCTTGAGAGGAGTCACCAAGGGATGCACTTGTTCACGATTGGCCCCCCAGGACTTCTTTATGCCTTTCCTCCATTTCCTCTAATCCCCAAAGTTCTACAGAAAGCCAAATCATTGAGCTGCAGGTTAATTCTCATTGCTTCATACTGGCCTCGTCAAATCTGGTTCCCCTTCCTATGGCCCCATCTCCGAGAGGAGCCGTGGATTCTGAACCCAGTACCAGATCTTCTGACTCATCAGTCAGGAACACTCCATCCTTCCATCCAAACCCTCAAGCTGACAGCTTGGCTGCTCCACTTCCAATCTTAGCCAGGCTTCCAGACATATCCACTGCAGTGTGACACATTCTGGCTTTATCTCATAAGACAACAACTAGAAAACTGTGTGCTAACAAATGGAAAAGATTTTCTTGTTGGGCTTCTAAGAACTACATAGACCCCTTTACAACCCCTGTAAGTAAAATTTTAAATTTCTTAGCTGAGATTTTCAATGAAGGTGCTGCAGCAGCTACCATACGAGTACAATTACCCTCCATATCTAACTACCACATAGGAGACATGGGATCAAAAATAATGTCTCACAGATTATACAAAACTTTCTGAGAGGCACTTTTCTACTAAGGTCCCCAATAAGGGAACCGCCATCTCCTTGGGACCTAAGTTTGGTACTGACTACTCTGATTCTTCCACCTTACGAACCAGTCTCCTCCTGCGAACTAAAATTTCTGACCTGGAAAACAGTCTTTTTAACAGCCATTACTTCAGCTAGGAGGGTTTCAGAGCTCCAAGTCCTGTCAATATGCCCTCCCTATCTAGTTTTTCACGAAGACATAGTCTCTCTTAGAACAAGTCCTTAATTTCTTCCCAAAGTATGTTCTGAGACCAATTTGAATCAGTCCATTGACCTGCCTGTCTTCTTCCCAAACTACAGCAACAAGGCAGAATATAAACTGCATCAATTGCATGTCCACAGGCAGTTACGTTTCTACTTGCATAGAGGGAAGGAGTTTAGAAAATCTGACCAGCTATTCGTCTCCTTCTCAGATAAAAGAAAGGGTGCACCAGTTTCAAAAGGTACCTTGTTAAAATGGCTTACTGACAATATTACCTATGCATATTATTCGTAGCATAAACAATTGCCAGGAAAGATTACAGGCAACTCAACAAGAGCTATGCCAACTTTGACTGCTTTTCAGGCCAGACTACATATGGACTCAATTTGTGCTGCAGCCACAATGGTCAATCCTCATACCTTCATCACTCATTACAAAGCAGATGTGGCCTCACAGAATAGGCCTTCCTTTGGTTCCACTGTTCTGAAGAGATTATTCCTTTGAGCCACCCAAGAAAGAAGGCGTTGGGGACGCTGTCCCAACCAGCAAAAATGAAGGCAAGATGGGACAACTTCAAGATATGACAGAGACTTTTGAGGGGGCACAACTGAGATGGTTTTGTTACCAGCTGTTTCCATTCATTTTAGCACTGTATGTATTTTTAGGGTGCATAATTTCACTACGCTTGATTTAAATATTCATGTTTGTAACCTTTTGGCAAAAGGCTTCACATTTATTCCTAATAAACCAGCCAGTATGGTGAGTACACTCATGGACTTAAAACAGTACATCACAAAATTAAATTTGATTCTGATGTTTCAAGGGGTTGAGAATGTTATGCATCCTTTACACATCTCTAGTACCTATAACCCCCCCACTCTCCCCTCTTTGGACATTTTTGAAATATGTGTAAGCAAAGAACTAAAAATAATTTAAGTGTTGAGGAAGAAATGGAACTTAATTTTTTGTCAACAAACACTAATTTGAGGGTCATGAAACCGGATAAAGGGGATGGTGTCCTTATGTGGAAAACAGATTACATGAAGAAGATGAAAGAAATCTTGAGTAGTAAGATGTATGCACACAGTTCACTGAACAAATTAAATGGAGCATACAGGAAAGTCCGTGGCTTTCTCGAAGACCTCTTCATTGATGGGCTCATCACTTTATAGGGACATACATTTTTAACCACGGACTTTCCAAGTACACCTACTATTTTTGGGGTTCCAAGGATACATAAGGACATACACCAACCCCCTTTCCATCCCATTGGTGATGCTAGAGGGTCTATAACACATTCACTGTCAAAATTCTTAGATCTACAGCTAAAGTATCTGTTAAAATCTGAACCTTCATTATGCATCGACTCATGGGATTTCTTAAAGAAAATCAATACAATTGATTTTAATAACTCTTGCATATTTATAACAATTGATGTAAGGGACCTTTATTCTGTCATCCCTCACGACTTGGGAATAAATTGGTTCTGTGACTATCTGGTGTCAAATGGAGTCAGACAAGATAAAATTAATATGCTGGAACAACTTTTAGGCATAGTTTTAAGAAACAACTATATAGAATTCGACAATGCGTATTACATCCAGATAGAGGGTGTAGCAATGGGTGCGGCATGCGGAGGCATGTAAGCAAATGTGGTAATGTTGGAGTGGGAAAAGAAATTCTTATTTGAGTCTATTTTTTTCCAACCTTGCCACATGTATACCCATTTCCTGGATGATATAATCTTCCTTTGGAATGGCCCAAGAGAACAAATAGATCAATTTTTAGATTATATAAATAATTCTACATATTTTTAAAAGTCACACATTCTGTGAACGATAAGGAAATTGCTTACCTTGATATTTTACTTAAAGACATACAGCATAATAGATTTACGGCTGAAATATACCATAAAGATACATATTCTAGGAAATGTTTGCACTACACGAGCTGCCATCCATTCCACCAAAAACGAGGAGTCCTTAAGAGACAATTTGTAAGGGCAGCTCGTATGGTGTCATTAAATGAATGCTTTTTAAAGGAATGTAGTAATTTGAAGGAAATGTTTTTGAAAATAAGTTATCCATCTCATTTAGTGGAAAACATCATCAATGAAGTAATAGAAAAAAGAGCAAGTGGACACTCTGTATCCTTGTTAAATTCTGAATGTAATGTAATGTAGATATACATTTTGAAGTTAATACAAGTAGTATTAGTGTTAGATCTGAGTCTACAGTCCACCACTCTAGTCAATTGAATGTTGAAATAATTGAAAAAGGAAATGAGTTTAAATCATGTTTTCTAATCAGTTTTTCCACTGATGCATATTCTGTAAAGTACATACTAGTGAAAAATTGGAAACTCTTAGTATGTGAAAAGGATATAAAAGCAATTCTAGGTGATAAACCTACATGTGTGTTTAGGAAAGGACATAACATCAAAACACTACTTGAATGTCAAAAAGAGGCACAACGTACAGGGTACATGTACAAATGTGGGTGCAGTAAATTTTGTTCATATATTTTAGAGGTCAATGAAGTAAACAATAGAATAAAAATAAAAACCAGGAACAGATTTTCTTGTACCACTGAAAGAGTGGTCTATTGTGCCCTTTGTGAACTATGTTCATGCTTTTACATTGGAAAAACAGAGCGCAAGCTCAAAAACAGAATAAGTGAACACCTTAGGAATATCAGGGATCAATGCCCACTTAATGAACTTGCTAAACATATAGGGCAATATAGTGAACATAAATTCAAGTGTGTTATATTAGAATCAATATCTCCCTCAGGTAGAAGTGGAGCATGGCCTTATTTACTGGAGGAAGCAGAATTAAGTTGGCAAATCCGACTAGACTGTATTCATTGGCCAGTCTTGAATGACAGCCAGTCAATTTCCCGTTTATTAAAACGTAAAGCTTTGAAAAGATTTGATATTGCTAAATATTAAATGTCCAGTATTTAATTTAATACCTAAATTATTTATCAACACATTCAGTAGGCTAGAATTTGATGGCTTAAATAGTATTTTTGCATTTTAGGATTTTAAAACAACTGTTTTTCATGTTTAGATTACATGACAAACTATAGTAATATTTATGTGATTTTATAAATGTACCTTTTTATTGTGTAGTATTTGTATAGCATGGCATTATTTATGTGGTTTTATGCATGTAGTTTCTTACTGTGTTGTACTTGCATTTAAAAAAAAAACAGTGGCCCTTTAAAACTTTTGTAGATGAATGGAAGAGAGGAAGTGAGGTCACAAGTTTTACCTTTTAAAAGGAAGCTGAATGTGAAGTTCTTTGTCTGATGAAGTTCCTGTAATAATGTTTTAAGGGATGAAAGCACTTACGTTTTGAATTTGGATTAAACTTGGAGTTCAACGTTGGATTTATCTCTGCTTGCTGCATCACTGTTGTTTGCTGCATTGTTTGAATTTGGACTACAATTTTGCTTGCTGCACTATACCTGGAGTGAACTTTTTTGTGGATACATGTATTCAATATTTACAGACTTTTGTTATCCTGTAGGGCATTCTTTACATCATTCACCCATTGCTGGTAGCTAATGATATACTGCTTGGTATACCTCAACCGTGTTGTTTCTTGCAACAATGATCCTCTTGATAAACACAGTAGTTGTGTGAGTGCAAAATCACCATGGTAGTGAATGTTTGATAAACAGGATAATTTCTACAGGAGAAAGCCCTCCCTCCATACTCTTGATATTGTAATAAGGTGACCCATAGTTAATTACTATACATTCCTCCAAATGCATTTTGTTAGGATGCATTTAGTGTTTATAACATACTCCTTGAGGGTGGTCTGTCTTGTTTCCAACTTTCTATACTCTTCAGCCTTCCCTAAGAACATCTGTTGGTAGCATAATTCACATTGCCACTCTTGATCATCAGAAAGAACAGATATGATGAGTATATTACAGTTTTCTATTTAAGCTGGCCACCTCCTAAGTGCTTCAGTGTGAGTTTGCTGTTGAAAAAAATATGGACAGATGACTGATATCTGCTATGTTATGTATCCTACAGAAATGTTCCTAGTAGCTTGTTTGCTATTATGATGAGTGTACTCATTTAACTGTACTTTTCTTGGTAGTACCTAGCTAAAATAATTTTAACTGGGACTCCCTTAAATAAGGCTATGACAATTGCAGTTTAATATTGCTTTTAACAGTTTATATTTTATTAGATTATTCATGTACAGTCTGTGTATATGAAGTGAGTCCCATCCGATGAAGTTGTCATTAAGCCCACAGATGCTGAGAAAATTTTTTTAGTGTCCTTCACTGAATCTTGTATTCTATGTCATTCCTTTGTCTTGCCAGATCTGGAATGAATTATAATGAAATACAACTTAGACTATATTCTTAACTTGGATCAGAAGCTTTTTTGAGAACTTATTTATACAGGCATTGCTTATTGTTTCTTATTTTCCGAATTTCAGATAGTAAAGTAACATCTTGGTTTTGCTGAGCTTCTTGAAGGTTTGCTCATAGCACTGAGCAGACCACGCAGTGCTGGTTTTCTTGACTAAAATCTAACTTTTCATGGTTCACTATTAAGAAAAGTATCTATCAGGACAGTGTACTAACACATGGGAATGGGGGTATAGTACTATAAATGCAGGCATACAACATGTTGAGATACATATTTTTGAGATAGACAGTAAAGTTTCCAGTCCACAACAGATATATATATATATATATATATATATATATATATATATATATATATATATATATATATATGGACAACTGACTGAACAGAATATGTCTATTTTAGTGTACATAGGTTCTTAGGTTCTTTGGCTTAACACCTTAGTCTCCATTTTGGATCTAGCAAGATACAACTTTGAATTCAACATGCCTTTAATTTAGTGCTTTATGTGACAGCTCTGTATAAAATGAAAAATGTCAGAAATTATTACAGTATGACATATCAAGTGTAGTAAATAGTCTGGAAGTGTAAAATGTTTACTGATGCTAGATTAATTTGGTGCTCGGTGAATGGTTGTTTATGTATTTCACACTGATAATCTAGGTAAGATATTTTTTGCTGTTAAGACAAAATTTCAACATCCTATTTTTCTAATTTTCTGAGTAATTTAAAATATTGCAGTTGTATTGCATCTTTAACTGATATGTACTGCATGGAGCACTGTAATTATGCTCCAAAATCGTGAAAAAAAACAAATATGTAACATGGTTCTGCAGAGCAAAAACTGACTGTAACAGTGCTTTCAGTGGTGTAAGTGCTGTTACAGTTGGGTGATGGGTCTCACATGACGTTACTTTGCTCTGAAATGTCCAGGATGTCTCTTATTTTCTGTCAGCAAAACTTCACAGATGCCAGTCTATAAGTCATTAATTTAAATTAGAGCAGTATTTAAAAGCTGCCTCTAACTTTTTCCTCCATTTATATTACTTGCTGTCTATACACAGTACTCTTTAAGTGCTTTGCTGGCTTTCAAAGCTGGTAAAACACTTTGCTTGGTTTTTTTGTTGTTTCTTTCTTTTGTAACGTAGTATTTGCTGTAGATTAAACTCCATGCACTACAAAGAAAAATAAAAAAACTTAAAAAAAAAGAAATATTAAGGGCATTTTGGAAAGACCATATAAAACATACTACAACGGGTCGATTAAAACTAATAAATGTGGGCATTGTAATCAATACCCGTATATTGACTTAGAAACTGAAGGTACTTTATTTAATAAAATGAAAAAAAAATGGTTGACTAAAGAAATATATTCATGTTTCACAGACAGGGTGGCATATTTGGCAAGGTGCTGCTTATGTCCTGCTTTCTATGTGGGAAAAACGGACATTGAGTTCAATAAAAAGATTTATCAGCACCTATATCATATAAACAAAAATGATAACAAAAGTGTCCTGGCCAGACACAGTTTCTTGTATCAATTTTAGGATGTTTAAGTTTTCTATACTTGAGAAAATCAAGTCAGACTTATATAGTGGTGACTGGCAGAATCAATTATTGCACAGAGAAATGGTTTAGCCATTACACCTTGATGCTGTGAGTCCATCTGGCTTGAATGACGCTATATCAGTCAAAAGTGAATTGAAATGTAAAACTTCTAATTTATGATTTGATTGACAGTATTGGGCTTTTTTTGTACAATTCAAGGATTTTTTTTATTTTATATTTTCTTTGTAATTTTTTTGTTTTATATTAGGCAAGTATTTGTCAAGTACAATTTAACATGGTATATTTGTTTGTTGGTTCTTCAATTTAATTGGTAGGTTTTTGGTTTTGAAATTTTGATTGGTGTTTTTCCAGAGGGTGTGTATTTGAATGACTTTTTATACAGTTTGAAGTTAATTACGAGTTTTTAAATGGTTCTTATGATGTATATCTCGTGTATATAGATGAAAGAGCTCAACCTATTATTAAAAGATCTTTTAGTACTGTATGCTACCTGGACATATTTTTTTTTGTTTGCATTATTTGTATGGTCCAGTGTGAGTTTGCTAGCTTGTTTGTTGTTACATGCACTACAAAGAGTTATAATCAGGTCCCATTGATCATAAGCAATTATTTTGTGTTCTTGACATGGATGCCAAGATTCACCCCTAAGGTGAATTTCTTGGGATCTATGTCTCAAACACATAATAACATGGTTATGATCACAGACCTGATCATAATCCTCTGTATTCTGTCTCAACAGATTATTCAATACAAATACATATGTACACTAACTTCACCAGTAAGACAAGATTTCTGTAGTCTAGTTTTCTAATTCCCTAAATAATTTAAAATATAGAGAATGTCTGAAAAATCATATGAAGTGAAATATACAGATTAATTCTGTAATCTGAATAGCATAAAAGCTCATTCTAATATTAATATCAACAAAGTCAGATAACCCATTAATAGTAATTCTAGTGATGTGGGAAAACTGCATTCTGGATCAGCCTAGCATTAAACTCCGTTGTCAATGTAATAAATGAAGAACTATTATTGAACAAAACAAAATTAATAACATCAGGAGAAAATAGCAAATGATTCCTTATTGTCTGCACAACCAGTAAAATTATGACAAATGTTTCTGTCTGAGGGGGATTGTGTTATATGGTATACGCATTCAGCTGTATTCTGAAAAAGACTTGGTATTAAGTTTTTTTTCCTGCCATATGCAAGGGATAAAATAAAGCTGTAGTTTGAAGCAACACATTAATATTCCATGTGGAATTAGCAATGTTGGCAATCAGTGTGAAACAAATAGTTCTTCAGAACTGAGATATGGAAAAATAAACATCAAAGCAGGAAAGTGACTCTTAAAAGTAATGTAATAAATGCAAAAATCAGCTGACGCACATACCATGGCATTATTGTCTTCTAGATATGTGTCTTTTATAATGGCAGTAGTTTAACTGCTAAGTTAAATATTTTCAAATTATCTTAACTTTTAGGATTTAAACTAGCATGTGATGATACAGTACAGCCATAGTAACAGATGTTAAACAAAAGGCTAAGTTAAAATGAAAATAAGGATAGAAGCAAAATATGTCTTAATTACTCTTTAAAACACAAACAGCAGTTTGCAGATTAGATGTAGCTGCAAATAAAATGTAGTAGAATGATTGTTGTGGACATGAAGGTAATCTTGGAGAGGAAAAAATGTCCAGCTTAATTTTTTTTATTTAAAGCGATTGTGATGGTATAGAAACATATAACAGAATGAGCTTTATTTTTATAAGCAGTAAGATTTTCCAGTTTCTTTTCTATTTATTTATTTATTTGCTAACCAGGTAAGCTCACTGGGCAAAAGGGTTCCTTTCCAGAGGCAACCAGAACCTTCTCAAAGTCACATAGTAGGCAAATGGACGCTGAGAGAATACACCCCTTGAGTATAGGAAACAGTTTGTTCACAGCTCATACTCATAATTCTCTGCACTAGCTGCAGGCCTTAATTCTTTTCATCCAGTAACTAATGCAACCCATGTGTTTGTTAGAGCACCAGATCTGTTTGTCTGAAGATGCCGTTTGGCATCTTAGTTTTCACAACTTGGCTAATGTACTGCCATTGAAATACAGATAGTTTAAATGTATCAAATCAAATATCAGCTAAACAAAATCACATTGATACTTGTATAATTTCTGAGATATTACATTCACTTATGCAAGCATCTGAACTGAATAATTCCTTTGGCATGAGTTACTGCTACAAATACAAAACTTAACACAATTTCCATGATCTCTTGTAATGACAAAAAAAACTGCAAGTAATAATTTGTGTATGGCAATCAGTGCTTTGACATACAGAAGTCTATATGATTTTTTTTTTGTTACAAAAAAGCATTTTGGTGGCATAGATCATTCTGTGAAGCACAACTTTGCTCTTTATTCATTTCACTTACATTTACAGTTCATTGTTTGTTAATATCTGTTTGTTGTATGGTTATTATACCTTAATACTGAATACAAAGTCTCAAGATATTATAATGTATAAGAGACAAGGCGTATAACTGTTCTGCAACTGTTCTTGAAGAAGAGTTAACTTTTGTTTTGATTTGTTTATCATTTTACCATACACTAAAAGCATGAAAAATGTACAGCAGACTTCATACCTTGTTCTTTAGTTTTTTTTTTCCATCTGGGAATCCAGACAGGATCATATTCAGAAGTGGCAGTGGATATGAAGTCCTTCGCCAATCTCTTAATTGTCATAGCCACATAGATAAAACTGTATCTAAAATCTTCCTTCTCTTTTTCAGAAAAAAAAAATTCTCCTTTCCTCTCCCTACCTGTCAGATGAGCTATAAGAAATGTCCTTTTCTTTTAACTTGAATACAGCCTTGTCATGGATACTAACATCTCCAAAAAGACTACATCTCTATAAACCAACTCTAACTCCATCTGACATTTTATCAGTATCTCTTCTCCTGAGTAAAGTAAAATGGTATGCCATCATTCTACCCGACACTAAAAAGCACAAAAAAGTGGACAGCAGACTTTAAACCTTGTTCCTTAGGTTTCTTATCATCTTGGAATGTAGATAGGAGTACTTCACCAATAACTGAATTGTCATAGCCACATAGATAAAACTATGCCTAAAATCTGCTTCCTCCTTTTCCAGTCAAATAAGTTCTCCTTTCCTCTCCTACACTCCTCCCTGATGAGTAATAAGAAATGGAGCCCTTTTCTCTTAACTTGAATATAGCCTTGCCATTAATGCTGACACCGCCAAGAAAACTCTATATCTCCATAAACCATCTGTAACTCCATCTGACATTTTATTAGTAACTCTCCTCCCTCAGAATATCACTGTCTCACCCTTAGCAAGGTAAAATGTTATCCAATCATTTTACCAGACACTAAAAAGCTCAAGAAATAGACAGCAGACTTTAAGCCTTGTTATTTAGTGTTTTTTCTCCATCTGGAATGTAGATAGGATGATATTCAGAAATTACAGTACCATACACAGTCCTTGCCTAATCTCAATTTTCATAACCACATAGATAAAACTACATTTAAAATCTACTTCCTCCTTTTCTGAGCAAAGCATTTCTCCTTTCTCTCCTCACCTGCTATATGAGCCATAGAAAAAAAAAAAAAAAAAGAGTCTTTTCTCTTAACCTGAATATAGCCTTGTTGTCAACCCTGATGCCTCCAAGAAAAACTCTACATCTTTATAAATAGTATCTAATTCCATCTGCCTTTTTATCAGTAACTTCCTTCCCCAAAAAAAATGACTGTCTCACCCTTAGCAAGGTAAAATTAAAATAGTATCCTATGAAACAGCAACATGATGTCATTCATTAGATCACCGTTGCAGTAGCCAAAACAGTATGGGACATATCGTGCCAAAGATATTGGACATCTGGCCAGTCTACAGAGCTCTGGGCTTTTCTTTCCTGCACTTTTTGTCCCAGAAAATGACGACCTCTGAGACTTGGCATGTGCTGCCATGGCACTGAATTCCCCTTCTGTTGACCTCAGCCTTGAACAAAAAAAGAAATTATCTAAAGAGGTTAGTGAATGTCCCTTCATACCATCATATTGCAGGCAGAACTCACTCAGAAGGGAGAAATATATCTTATACTGTGTAAGGGTGAGGGAGGCTTACACCACGGTACTAGTGTAGGAGGACATCACGTCACTGGGTCACCTATGGAGGTCTGGCCTATGGATTCCTCTCTCAGAGCCATTAGGCTTGAAACCACTAAAAAGTGGACTCAGAAAACTAAACACCAGTCTCTTTCTTCTACCCCTTCTTTGCAAAAGTGTTTCCAGGAGGATTGGTTTGACTTTGTGCAGGGCATATTTAAAACCATTCAAACTCTTCAGCCTTCTCATCCAGCTTCTAATCCTGTAAAATGAAAGCAATCATGTTTCTTCCCAAAGAGAAACTTCTCTCTGACTCTGATAATGAGAGTTTAGATTATGCTTGTCAGTTATCTTCTCTACCCCTTGTGAGCCTGAATCTGAGGATGCTCTTTCCTAGTGAGGAAATGTCTTCTGGAGATACTGTTTCAGAAATGAAAGATTTCTTAAAGTGGGGAGGTAAGGCAGTATCAAAATCTCAAAAAAGATATTATGAGTTGCTCAGTATGGACTTCCCAAAGGTAGTAGCTATACCATCTGTACTAGGGGCATTAGAGAACACCTTCAGTGCAGATTGTGTTTCCCCAGACTCTCAACTCCACTCCCAAAAAATGAGGATATAAGTTCAAAATCCTTTTCATCTGCCAGTCATGTATCAAATGATAAAAGCAGTCATTCCTTTGACATGTTTGGCAAAATAGGTTTATGTATCATCCAGTTTTGGATTTCAAGATAATTAATTGCCAAACACATATGTCTAAATATTCATTATACATTTTTGCCAATATATAGCAGTCTTTATTTATTTATTTATTTCCAGTTTAATGACTGGAGAGGTCCATTGGGCTCAGGGAGCCCATTTTCAGTGGAGGCCAGGGGAGAAAAACTCCACATTACATAGCTTAGTTACAAAAATGTTTGCTTTACATACATTAGTTACAGGTACAATTGTGGAAAAGAAAAGCCTTTATAATTTCATTTCATGCAAGAGAAACAGGCATAAGATCGTGGATACATAGTACAATTTTGTTATTTACAATATTTACATTAGTGATAGGCTAGCTTGAAGACATAGGTAGTCAGGTGTTAAAAGGGTAGAAGTGATTATTAGGTAAGGGGGAGAGAGTGCAGTTGCATTTCCTGTTAGAGTAGAGATAGGAATATGTAGCTGAGTTTTAAAGGTTTCAAAGTTTTTGCAAGTCCTTAGAGAAGAAGACAGAGAATTCCATTTTTTAGCTAAGGAGAATGATAGCAGAAGCTGACCTGCAGTGTGGCTGGGTTTGCAGACAGAGATTAGGTTTTGGTGAGTAGATTTGAGAGTTCTGTGAGGGGTATAAGGTTGAAGGATGCTGGTTAGTGCAGGGCACTTAGAAGGATGAAATATTAGTTTGTGGGCTGTGGTGATTTGGAGATAGTCTAGGTGGTTGGAGAGTTCAAGCCAATTTAACAAATATAGGAAAATACAATGGTGGGAGGAGAATTTGGCTTTGGTTGCAAATTTGGAAATTTTATTGTAACAGATTTCCAGTTTGGAGGAAAGGGATGCAGATAAGTTTGTTAGAAGACGAGCCCCGTACAGTAGTGAGGGGAGTAGATAGGTATTGGCTAGAGTTAGTCTGGTGGAAGGAGCGAGAAAGTGGATGTTTCTGTATAGCAAGCCAAGTTTTATATGGGATTTCTTAATGTTTTTCTGGATGTGAGTATCGAATTTTAGGTGTTTATTGATGGTAACTCCAAGACGTTTGGCAAAGGGAACAACCTCTATAGTAGAGTTGTTTTGGCAAATGATTTGGAATGAGTTTTTATAAATAGGGGATGCTTTAGTGGGAGAGAATAGAAATATTATGGATTTGTAAGCGTTTAGTGAGAGGTGGTTTTGGAGCATCCAATTTTTAGCGGTGGAGAAAGCAGTTTGTGTCACTGTTTGGAGCTCTGGAAGGTTAGAGGTGCAGCAGATTAAAGTAGAATCATCTGCGTATTGCACAATTCTGGTGTTGGGTAAGGCTTTGTGAAAGACGTTAATAAAGATGTTGAATAGCATTGGACCAAGTATAGATCCTTGAGGTACACCAGTGGGGGTAGGAAGGAAGGTAGAGGTGCTTTATCCCCATTTTACTGCTTGAGACCTGTCTGAAAGGTAGCTGGAGAACCAAGATAAGGTATTGTGGGAGAGATTAAGATTAGAGAGATGGTTTAGGAGGTGGGTATAGGAGATGGTATCGAATGCTTTGGACAGATCCAGTAGAACTGTAGATACTATTTTTCCAGAGTGGCGGGCAAGGTTTACTGTGTGTAAGAAGGAGAGAAGGGCAGTGATGGCACTATGGCTAGGTCAGAAGCCATGTTGGGTAGGAGTGATTAGTTGATGATTGGCTAGGAATGGCATAAGCTGAAGGTGGATGCATTTTTCTAGGAGTTTAGAGGTTGGGGAGAGGATAGCTATGGGATGGAAGTTTGAGATGTTATTGTTTTTGCCAACTTTATGGAGAGGTAGAATAAAGGTGGCATGTCATACTTTGGGCACATAGGATTCTAGCATGGACCTATTGATCAAGATGCTAATGGGGAGTGCGATGCCATGAGTGGCTATTTTTAGGAAGGAGGATGGGATGTTGTCAGGGGCATTGGAGCATGGTTTTAGTTTAGAGAGTAATTTCTTTATGTGGGAGGTTGAGATGGGTTTGAGCTCAAATGTAGGAAGAAGAATAGTAGGGGGTGAGGAAGATTGGATAGATTGAGGGGAAGGGTTATTGTTGGGGAAGGTCTTGGTCAGTTCTGCTATAGAGTTTGTGAAGAAGGAATTGAATAGGGAGGCTATTTCAGGATCAGATTTGCTGGTGTCAGGGCAGGGGTTGCTTTTGGTACCTGGGTTGAGAAGGGAATTAATGGAATTCCAGAACTGTTTGGGGTTATTAGAATGGTTAAACTGAAGTTTGATATAGTAAGACTTTTTATCTCTAATGACTTGTTTTTTTTAGTAAGGTTGCATAGTTGTTTATATTTAAGTAATGTTTTAGGCTCTTTGTTTTGAAGGTAAGCTTTCCAGGTTTTATCTCTTTGTAGCATAAGTTTTTTGGTGTCTTTAGTTAGCCATGGGGCGGTCTTTGTTTTTACTTATTTTGTTCTTATTGGAGCTAGGCAGTTTAGGACATTTATGAAGGTTGAGTTGAAAAATTCTACAGCTTTGTCTAGTGGAAGAGTTTTTAGGGGGTTCCAGTTAATTTGGTTTAGGGAGTCAGAGAAAGTAGTGGTGTTAAAGTTTGAGAGGTTACGTGTTTGAATACAGTGGTGTGGGTGAGGAGAGGGTAGGTTGATGGGTGAAGGCTGGGAAGTGGTCTCCTAAAGGGTCAGGTGTTATGATGGATTTTATGAATTTATTAGGATGGGATACAAGGATCCAGTCTAGTGTGGTACCAGGGGGGTTTGTTCTGTTAGGCCTGGTGATGGAGTTAGTTAGTTGGGTGTAATTAAATAGATTGATGGATATGGTGGGATTAGAGTTATTGATTTTGTTCCAATTGATATTTCCATCTCCAAGTATATAGGTTTCTAGCTTAATATTGGTGTATGCCCAGATGAGGATTTCCTCAAGAGTAGTGATGTTATTACCAGGGGGGATATAGAGGGATATTATGCAAATGCTTTTGTGGTTATTTATTTTTAGTAGGCCAATTACTAGTTCTGCACTTTGAATGGAGGGATAGGATTGGCGTAGGGAGTTATAGATAGCTGGTTAGTGTAGATTAAGGCTACACCACCACCTTTTCTGTTTAAGTGGTCATTTCTCAAAGATTGGAATGTGGGGGGGATTTGAAGTCACTAATATGTGGTTTTAGACAGGTTTCTGAGATGGCTACAATGTCGGGTAGGTTGTGGTTTAGCCATGTGTGGAAGTGGGCTACTTTATTTTTTAAACTCTGGGCAATGATGGTGAGGAATCTGAGGTATTTGAGGTTGATTTTATTATTATTGACAGGGGGAATGTGACTAGAGGCAGTATTTGGTCCTGGGTTTGGGTTTCTGTCCCCAGCTAAGTAGAGGTAGTTGAGGAAGGGAAGAATTGTTTTAGATTTGGATTTAGTTAGTTGTGGACAGTGGGGTATTAGTTTAGGCTTGCAGTATTTAATTGAGGGATAGGATAGGGAGGAGGGGTGCAGTTGGTTATAGGTGTAGGAGGTGGCAAGGTATAAAGGGAGTAGTAGTGGAATGCAGATAGATGGAGTAAGAATGGCATTAGGTAGAAGGGAAGGCATGGTAGAGGATATAAGTGTAGATGCAGTAGAGAAGGGACATTGAAGGATGGGGAGGAGTTTATTTGAGTGACAGGAGGAGGTAGGCTGGGGAGGGGCTGCTGAGTGGAAATGATTGGTTGATAGAGAGGGGGGAGGGCTTTGCAGTAGAAATAAATCTAGGAGTAGTGGGGGCAGGTGGAGTTTGGGGGCAGGGTAGGGGAGCAGAGTGAGCCTGAAGGGTGAACGGAGCGGGAAAAGCTGGAGAGAAGGTGGCTGACAGAAACCAATCAGTCAGCTTTAGGAGAAGTGGACTTTACCTGAAGGACAGGAACAGCAGAGGTAAGTCTACACTGAAGAGAGTGAGGGGGAGAAAGGTAGTAAAATCAATGCACCAGGTACAGCAGGCTAGTGGGGTGAATAAGTAGAGAGAGTGTGGGGTAGCTTAGGTGAGAGCAGAATAAGAATAAAGTAGTCTATATAATAAGTGGGTGGGCAGTGCCACCTAGTGGTAAGAAATATATATCAAGTAGTTTAGAGGGTAAGAGGGATTAAGGTGCAAGCAAAATAAAAACCACAGTAGGCTGTTTGGCTAGCGAGGGGAAAAGTACAGGCACCACCATAGTGAGACACAAGTAGCAGTTAAGTTTACAAATGACAGTACATACACTATTAAAGTTTCTGGAGAGGGGCTATTTGTTTGATAGTCTTCCCAGTTGTAAGGCTAAATCTGATTTATGTGACATGGCTTCCCATGTTACTAAACACTCCATTAACTATGCTTATGATGCATTTGATGTTGTTTCCAGGGCTTCTGTTACTAAAATGGTTATGAGTAACAATGCCTGGATTAGACTGTCATACTTCCCTGATGATGTGAGGGTTCAAATTTGAAATGCCCTTCTTGACAAAGATCCTCTGTTTGGAAATTCTTTAGCTGAGGTTCTTAGAAAGCTGGAAGAAAGATGAAGGTTGCTATAGAAAGTCAAGCAACTGTTTTCCCCCCATTCACATATATCAAAGGAATGTTTCCTCTACACAAGGGTCCATTCTTTTAAAAGCCATTTATATCTGCCTAACAAAAGTCTTGTAATTAGCAATGTAAGAGAAAATGGCAGGGTAACACACAAAAGAAAGGAGAGGGACCTCAAGGACCTACCTTTCAGAAGAAAAAACAATGACTGTCTGTATCTCTTAAAACCATCGTCTACTCCCCATCCCAGACCTTCCTTCATAAATTGCCAGCAATCTTTTCTCTGCCTTCATCTCTGCAAATAAATAATCTTAGATGCTTGCGTTCTGAAAAACAATTCAGTATGGTTAGAGAAATGTAATGGGATTTCTTTCCTATTGAAGATGAGAGCCCTCTGCCTCCAAAGAACCAAATTCATCAGTTAATTCTAATTCTTTAGAATTTGCTGTCTCAAGTACCAATAGAGCCAAATCCCACTTCTCAACTTGGGAAAGGCTCTGATTCAGGAATGTTTCTGGAACTCAAAAATGAAGGCTCCTGGAGACCACTTTTAGACCTTTCAAAACTGAATACCTTTCTTCTAGTTTCAGAGTTAAAAATGCTCACTGTGCAAACCCTTTTTTCCTCTACTGTCATCAAAGGCTTTTCTGGTCATTCTGGACCTCAGAAATGCCTACCTGCACATTCCTATTCACAAAAGCAGCAGATGCTTCCTAAGATTTTTTGCCTTGGGATTACAGTTTCATTTTGCATCTTCACCCTTTGATCTTTTTACTGACCCCCATCTGTTTCCACAGAATGCCTCCCTGTAGGCACTCTGGTATCCTTCACTTTACCATGCATTTACTAAGCAACCTGGGTTTCAAGCTAAACCTGAGAAAGTCATGCTTAACCCCTGCTCAATGGATAGTTTTTCTAGGTTGTCTTCTGCACACCTCATGGATGTCAACTTTTCTCCCCCAGAAAAAGTTTCATCTTACCACCACTACTACTTAAATCTGTCTGTCTCATCACAACATGCCCACAGTAATAAAATTCCTGAGGATTCTAGGTTATATGGCCTCATCCATCCTACTGATTCCATTTGCCAGACTACACATGAAGAACATTTAGTAGTTTGTCAAATTACTTTTGGACCAGCGTCTGCATTCCTGAAATTTTACAATCCCTGTTATTAGTTTCATCAGGAAAGAGATGAACTCATGGGTCAATTCAGTTCTTTAAACAAACATGTCTCCCTCTTTCTTCTCTGACTCCTTCAGAGTCAGTCACTGTAGATGCCTCAGACTTCTCTTGGGGGCAGTGTCTCAAGATATCAAGGTCCAGGGCATTTGGGAGCCTTATTTCAGAAACAGATAAATATCAAGGAAATGATGGCCCTAATAAAAGTGCTCACAGCTTCACAATGCTGTGGACACACAGACCACTGTTAGTGATAACAGACAATACCACAGTGATGTGGAATATAAATAGCTAAGGCAGAACAACGTCGTATCCCCTTTGCAGACTAGCTTTGACTGCCTGGGATCTGACAGTTCAGCACAGTCTAACTCTACAGGCAACATGCCTTTCATTAGAGCAGAACACAGTAGCAGACTGTTTCAGCACATCAGTTATAGACCCTAATGAGTGGATGCTACACCCGAAGGTCTTCCAGGATATTGTCCAGCTACACGGATCTCCCCAATTAGATCTATTTGCCTCCTATGTCAATGGACAACTGAAAATGTAGTGTTGCAGGACTCCTGCAAAATGTTCAGCAAAACAGCACATATTCTTTCCCCTAGATAGGAATGTTTTGTTATCCCCCCCCTTCATTCCTCTGATATCCAAAGTCATACTAAAGATCATGAAGGGCTTCACAAAGATGTTTCTGGTGACTCCTTTTTGGATCAGACAACACTAGGTATTTCTTTTCATGGATCTAGTCATGGGCAGTTACCAAACATTTACTTCACAACTTCACAAAGTGGACTTCCTTATATAGGACTAGGGATCTCTCATCCACCCTAACATTCACAATCTCCATCTAAATGTATGGATAATAGGTTTCTGATCCCATTTGGGCACTCTTTTTTTCTGAGGACTTGCAACAGACATTAAAGAAGGCAGGAAAACCTACTTCTAAGAAATCATATTTTTTCTAGTTGGTACTGTAACAGAGAACAAGACCCATCCCAAGCAAGGCTCCTCTGGTTCTTCAATATTTGTGTGGAATGCTCAATTCAGGTCTCGTGTACACTTCATAGGTTCATAGTCATGTACTAGGCTAATGACCACAAGGGCTGTTTTAAGCCTAACCATACATCTCAAACTACTGACAAGTTCTGGTACCCTTGATAAGTGTAAGCAGGGGCCTGGGAGATGAACAATTTACAGGCTGCTTGTGTCTGTTAGAGACACAGGTGCCAAACAAAGGTTGAATTTCCTATTCCCCATCCAGTTGTCCAAGTTACACTTGAATTGGGTTTGGGAGGAACTCTACTTCACATCAATGGGGAACCTGTTCCAGATAAGGGGTAGTCTCTAGAAGACATTCTCCAGTAGGTCCTATTTATATCATAGGCAAGGTTTAAGTCTTTAGAATGGGTAATTCTGGTGCTGTTTGTTTTGCGGATCTGCAGGAGGTCCATCAAGTTGGTCTCTGACAATGCCTTGTGTGCCAAGCATAGATCTCCCTCAACAGCCTGTTGGAGAGAATACAGTTGTATGGCTTTGAGGTGGTCTGCATAGGACATTTTACTTACAGCATGTATTCTTTTAATGAGGAACCTTTGTGGATATTCCAGTTGCTGGATGTGCTGGGTTAGGTACATATCAAAGGGGGCACTGTGCTCAATGATAGGTCTGATGAATGCTGACTACAGTAGAACAATGACCTCCTAGGATTTGGATGACATACCTTTGTTTATAAGTTGCACAACCCAGAATAATTTTCTCACTACTGTAGAGATGTGATGGTCAAAGGCTTTGACTAATGAGTTGACTCTTAGGGGTGTGTTGTTAATATGATAGTTACCAAAGATGGATGACTTCCTGAAGGATACTGTTATACATTTCTTGGTATTTAGTTTTAGTCCATGGTTCTGACACAGTTTATTTGTCTGTTTCAGCCCTTCCTGGAGAACATTGGTGTCAGTGGGGATCCTATGACTGCTCCTAATTTGCAATTATCTGCAAATTTAGTCAGCCAGAGGACCTGACATTGAGCTTGTCTTCAGAGACTACTATCAAGGTACCCCTTTTTGACCATTTATTCCTGTCTGCCACTGGATCCCCTCACCTTTCCTATTCCAAATCCAACATTTTTTAAAAGGGGTGTTACATATCAGACCACATTGAAAACAGGTGGCACCTCCCTGGGATCTAAATTTTGTGTTGGAGAAAATAACTTTCTTCTGGTCTGAACCTGCAGCTATCTTTCCTCTGAAATTTCTTATTGGAAGACTGCTTTACCTATTGCTATGATGTCTGATAGACAGGTTTCACAATTACTGTCCCTCAGTCTACTCAACCTTTCTTGATCTTTCATAATGACAGTGTGAGTCTTAGAACCAACTCTTCCTTTATGCCAAAGGTTGTTTCTTAATTTGTACTGATATAAACGTTTCACCTCACTGTCTTCTACCCTGAATCCAAAAATCAGAGGAGAAAGAATACTTCATACAGATACTTAAAGAGTTTACCTGCACAAGACAAAAGATGTTAGAAAATCTACCAAATTTTTGTTTCCTTTTCTGATAAGAAAAAAGTCAGCCAGTATTTAAGCAAATCATTTCTAGATGGCTTTCTCAATCTATTTAGTTTTTGTATTCAAATCATGGCAAAAGTTCCCCTGAGAATGTCAAGGTTCATTCTACCAAATCTGTTTTCACTTCTGACGCTTTTTGTAAGGGGTAGACTCTAGATCTAGTCCAGAGACAGCTACGTGGTCCTCAATACACACCTTCATTAAGCACCCTGAAATTGACTCAGTTTCCAGGGCTAGGGCAAGGTTTGCTAGAGCTATTTTCCAAGGGGTCATAGTCTCTGGTCGTTCTCCATTCACCCATTCTTCCAGAGATTTGACAATGGTTCCATATAGTTATGGTAGTACAACAGTGATCTAATAAAGGACATAATACAGTTATGTAAGGTAGCTTACCATAACAGTAGATATTTGGATAGGTCACTGTTGTAGTACTGTCACCCTTATTTCCATTCCCCTTTTTCCTGCTCCTCCCCTGGCCAGAATACAGTATCTCTCATTTTACTTTTGTTCTTTTGCCATGACATGACATTTTACCTTAACGCTTTAGACTTCATCCTCCCTGTTTGGCAAGAAGACTGTGAGTTTTGGCATGCTTGTTTGTCCCTCTTATACAACACAGTGTATTCATGTTTTCAGGCTTATTTGTGTGTTTTCTACACCTGATGTACAGTTGTGTGCAGTCACATAATATTGGTGCCTGGCTAAAACAAAGGCAATAGCTAGAAATTATGCATCTGCACATGAATTGGTTCAGCAATATCCATATTCATGGGAATATGTTAAAATGAAGCACTTAGGAATATGGATTCTGGTATGGCAGCTAAGGATATGTGGCAAGGGACTAAAAAGATAGTATAAAAATGATAAACTTAAAGCTTTTTTTGGATCTGGATAGCAAGATACAAGCAGTTAAAATGTTTTTAGTCCCTTTAGGTTTATACACAGATCAGGCATGTGTTTATCAACCAGAGAAGAAATTGTGGATAGTAATTAATAAAGAGCTAAAGGATTTTATCTGGGAGGGGGAAGACAGCAAGAGTCAAGTGGGATAAGCTGATTCTTGCAATAGAACAAGGGGTTTTGGATTATCCAATTTAAAGTGGTACTTCAGAGCTAACAGTTAAAGCTTCTATATATAACACAACCAGATACCTATAATTGAAAGTGAAAAGGGAAGATGACAAAACAGAGGGAAAGCTGAAGAAATAAGGAGAGACTGGGATTTTGGATGTAGATCCTTAAGAAGAATAATAATAAACATACAAAATATTATATTCTTAAAGTAGCAGAAAGTAACTAAGCCAGCACAGGAATGGAGAAAGGAGATTCTGCCAATTGCGATGACTGCAATTAGGGATATGGAAAATATGGAAGCAGGTCTGGCATTTATTGCAGAAAACTAGCAAAAACCAAGGTATTGGGGAGCTAATAGAGAGGGAAAGATAATAGAATGGGAAGAGTCCAAGAATTTATTTGGACTGCAGTTTAGAGTTTGCCTTCCCTATCAATGACTAATATTAGAGTTTAAGCAAAGCGAAAGAAATAGGGGGATCTTAAGCGAAAGACCAGTACTGGTAGAGTTTTTACTAGAATCTAGAACAGAAGTTGGTATTGAAAAAGGAGTAATTAGTACAGCATGTAAGATATTGCACGATAGCTATAAAATCAATCAGAGGAGGTTAGAAAGGATTGGAAGAGAGACTGGATAAGCAATTCACCAAGAAACAATGGGAGGATATATGTATGTCTCTTAAATATGCAACAAAATCTAGAAGATTTAGGATCTTTGCTTGGGAGTGTTTATATAGGTATTTTTTTTACCCCAAGTAGACTTCAAAGAATTTTTCCTCAGGTAGACATCAAATGTTGAAGGTACATTGGGGGAAAAAAGAGGTAATTGGGAACATATTTTCTGGGAGTATAATGAGTTGGCAGACTTTAAAAATTCCCTGCAGATCACTCTATCAAAAATATTGTGTGAGCAAATTTGGTATAACTAAGGAAATGGATTTTGTCAGGTATGATACAAAATTGGAATTGCCTAGATATAGTAAGGCCTTACTGAGTCTAATTATGGTGGCTTCCTTAAAAAGCAATTACTAGAAAATGTAAATCAAACTCTAAACCAACTGTACTAGAAGTACTGAATGTAGTAGCAGAGCTAGAACAACTGGAAATGGGATCTTTAGAAAAGAATCGGAGCAAATTACATAGTAAAAATGGAAATTGTGTGACTTAACCTCTCCAGCTTCCACTGGTGTAGTCCTTTCAACCACAGTGTCCTCTTTGGATATCCCAATGTCTGATACAGGCATGGGAGAACCATCTTCTCTAGGACTGGGAGACACTCTAGAAGATTATTCACTGGGTAACTGAGGCAAGAGACCATTAGACTGGTCAGACTTCATTCCTTTGAGTCGGTCTTAGTCCACAGGGACTTCTTTAAGAAAAAAAAAAAAAAGATTAAACATTGATTATCTCAAGAAGTGGTTACAGTTAAGAGAGATGATTTTCTTACCTTACCAAGGCACGCATTACAGCATATGAATCCTTAGAAGGCGGCCTCGGTGGTGCAGCAGTTAGCGTTTCACCTCACAGCAAGAGGTTCTCTGGTTCGATCCTCGGCTGGGTTGCCTTCTGTGCGGTGTTTGCATGTCCTCCCTGTGGTCGTGTGGGTTTCCTCCGGGTGCTCTGGCTTCCTCCCACATCCTAAAGATATGCTGTTGGTGGATTGGACACTCTAAGTTGGCCCTAGGTGTGAGTGAGTGTGTGTGCCTTCCGTGGAAGGTTGGGTGCTGAGCTGGCAACTCGACACCGTAAAACTCTACTGCCAGTCATGAGTGGACAGATGATCCACTGTGGCGACCCCTAAATGGGAAAAGCCGAAAGAAGAAGAAGATAGTTTGTTTTCATTTATATAAATGTATGATTGCCTGTGTCATAAGTGATGATTTAAGAAAGATGTTTCCTGTTTAAAAACATAATGGTTGGTGCCTGCATCTCAGTTATTTTCTGTGAATCTTAAATGTGAACTTTAGTTAATTTCCTTCAAGTAAAAACAATATACAGTGCACTCCATGTCTATAAGTCTTGCCCAAGACTAATTTAATCTCTCTTTGACATTGAACTTTTCAGGGTATTAGGGATGGGTTGCATTACAGATCCTTTATGACTGAAGGCATATAAGTGCAGAATGTACTTAAAGGCAAATGTCAGGACTCTCAGTGTTGAGTCCTGAAATACTCCAAAAAAGACAGAAAATACAGGAGAAGATTGAATATTGCATATTGTTTTCTCTTTAAAACTTGATCTGATGCTATCTTTTTCATCCTTTCCTTAACTGACGGGTTTTGGATCCGACCTCGGGTCTGACTTCGGCCACTTCCAAAGACTTTAATCCATAGCCTGAGCTCCTCTCCTTACCCACAATCCCCCTTTTTGCTTAAAATTACTTCAGATCATGTTTGTCATTTCAGCAAATGGATGTAGTCTCTGTAGCTTAGACATTTGGAGTAATTTTTGCATAAATGCTCTCATTATAACCTTTTAATAGTTACTCCTTTTCTGTTTTCTCTTCCCTTTCTACCTTTTATATATATATATATATATATATATATATAAAATCGAAAGGACACTTCACAGAATCCTAGAAAGTCGACTTCAGTTTAGTGAAAGTCCACTTAAATGAAAACACACTATCACAAACTACACTTTAATGAAATGCAAAAAAAAACAAATACTACAAACACATTTTTGCAGGGGGGCAACCCCCTCTGCTCTCCCCCACACCCCCGCTACTTATATGTACTAACTCCAGGATCGCAATACAGTGGGAAAAAGGGTATATTTCCTTATCCTTACTGTACCGCGATCTATAACAGGTTCTGTCAGCATTACAAGTTCCCCTCCTGTTACAAAGCTCAAAAGCAATTAAAAAGCACCACACCTGTACTATGTACTACCACAGGATTCTGTAACTGGTGACTGTTCTTCATTAAAGTGTAGTTCGCGATAGTGTATTTTCATTTAAGTGCACTTTCGCTACGCTGGAGTTGAATTTCTAGCATTGGGTGCAGTCTCCTTTAGATGAGAAGAAGTAGACCCATTTGTTTGTTCTGGTTTATCTTCCCTTTTTGATATTGGCCTTTCTGTACCCAAATTTTTCTCCTCTACTGCTACCTGTGTACAGGTACCTCTTCTATTACCATTGTTGGTAATTATATCTGTTTTACCATCATTGGTAATTTCTCTCCCTGTCTATTCCTCTACCTTTTTCTTTTCTTTTCCTAAGTAGATACAATGTCAGATAACTAACCGATTTAAAAAAAAATGCACCTCCTGTAAGCACAAGATACCCAACTCAGATCCCCACCAGGAGTGTGCATATTGATTGGGCTCTGCTCATTTAGACACTGAATGTGAGATATGTGCTGGTTTCAACCACTGTGACCTGGCTTAATGCCACAACAAGTTGGTTTTGAAAGGTCTCTTACCAACAACCTCTTCAGCTTCTGCTCCTGCTTTTGCTTGAACTTCCCCTTTCAAAACACCTCCTCAGAAGGGTAAGGGGGATTTTTCAATCAAGGGCAAAGAGAGCAGGAAATGATCCCCTGATAGCTGTCACTTTAGGGTCTTAGGTTCAGCTGCAACTGAAAAAATTTGTAAACTGCCAGATCTGTCAGGTATATCAGATCTGACAAGGTCAAAGTTGAAATCTCTGGCTCACCACTCCCTCACTTTTACTCCAGAGCCAGTTTTGATTGGATCCATTCACCCTTCTTCCAAGAGACCCCAAGAAGAATTTTCAGGCCACCATCTACCTCATCATCTTTCAGGACATCTATGAGTTTAACCAAAACTAATGTGGATAGGATGATGAGGAAGTTTGTCCAGGCCCATATTCATTTGGGAGTTATACATGCTCCATCTTCCAATGGACCCATGAGCCTGCCATCAGCCCCTACCCAGTTGTTGACTCCAACTACAATCCAAACTTTGATTTCAGGGCCATCAGACCAGAGAATCTTGAGTGTAAATATGCCAGATCTGAAGGTTAGGCCTTCTTTGACTTTTTTTACTTCTCTGATCCAGTCGGCTCCAACTTTGTTGTTGCTAGAGGGATCTCGAACCTGAAGTTTTGGCACTGGATCCAGGTGGTAGGGTTGACTCTGATGCTCTCAGAGCCATCTTTTCCTCCCAGACCATTGGTGCTGGACAACTTGGCTCCAACTTCTTCCTCGAGACAGGGTGATGCTCTGAGCCATCCTGGGCAGTTGTCTTTGGCTCCTGCCAGGGTGGCTGTGGCTTTGCCTATGACTTTGGCCTTCAAAGTAGTAGAGAGAGCTTTCTCTGTCTTTGTGTATAAGACTTGCTTGCCTGCTTGCCCCCCCTCAGGTCCACCCTTTCCACAACTGTCTCCTGTGGTCTCTGAGCCTATATATCCTGTCACATCAGGGCAGCTGGCCCATATAAGCCTTGAGACCATCCTCATTCAGGACTCAGCTCCCAGTTTCAAGTCCTGTCAGGAGCATCTCACTGAGGAGCGTCCTCAGAAATGTACATGCAAGAGGAGGCACTTAGATTCTCTGTAGGAATTCCTGACAGAAGACTCCGACTTTGATGAAGGAGGCAGGGTCCCGCAGATCACTCCTTGAGGATGTCTCCTTCTGTGAAATACTACAGCTTTTGAGAGAGAAAGATAGTTGGTCTTCTGGCCACCATTCTCAAGAGGAGTCAGTGTTTCTTGAGGTTTTTGAATCTGGCTCAGCTATGTTCTGAGTAGTCCCCCCAGTGGACAAGATAGTGGGCCTCATTTCTCACTGGGCATGGAAGGATCCAAATGTCACAAAGCCAATTCCTAAAAGACCTGACAAGTACCTGGTTGAACCTAAGGATCGGGTGCATGGGCACAAGGGTCCCCCAGTAGATGCTATTGTGGTAGCAGTGGCCACCAAGAAGGAACTTGGTGAGCAAAGTTCTGTTGTCTATCCCTCCATAGTCCAGTGCATTGAACAGGTTTTGGAAGTGCATGTATCCATCAGTGACCTGTGCCCTTTGGTCGCTGAACTATTTGGCACATGTCACAAAATTTCAGAGGCACTTGATCAGAACTTTCCGATGCCCTCTCAGGGTCCATGTCTGCAGAGGACTAGAAGAACATTTCTATGCAACTGGCCACCATTCCCTATCAAATGCCTCTTTGAGACTCATTTTCCATGCCACAGAAGATGCTTTGAGAGCTGCGGGTTCAGAAATAGCTGTGAGATGGCACACCTGGATGTACCTCTGTGACTGTGTGGAGCTTTTCAAGTCATTGTTCATCAGTGCTCCCTTTGATGAATCTACCTTGTTTGACCCCAAAGTTGAAGAAACCCAGTCTAGGAGTGAACAAGATAGGAAGATCTTATCTGCCATAGGGATCTGTTTTTTTACACCTCAAAGAACATTTTCTCAAAATCAGAGAGATGGCAGAAAAATGTGGTTCCAGAAGTTACAGTGCTCTTCCCAGGACTCCTATGGGGACAGATTCCCTAATAATAGACAATGCCTTCATGGCAGAGGAGGCCTGCAAAATCAGGGTTTTAGAGATCTCTTATCTGAGAAACCCTATGAGTGCTCCTGAAGGGTTGCCTGACTGCCACACTCTGGAAGCAGTCTGAGGACACTTATCCCTGCATCCACAAATCAGGGCTGCCATCACCAAAGACACTTGGATGCAGAGGATTATTTCCAGAGGTTATTACATACCTTTTTCCCTACAGCCCTGCAATCATTGTACAAAACCTCCACTCAGTCAGAGAAAAAGAACAGCCATAGAAAAAACAGTCATCCAGATGGTTCCCCCAGACCAACAAGTATTTTGAATTTATTTAAGATTCTTTATGGTGCCAAAGAAAATTGGGAACCCGAGACCTATCCTGGATCTTAGCAACTTAAACCATTATGTCAAATGCTCCAAGTTCCAAATGTTCATGGTTCAGTCCGTTCTGCTGCTTCTGTGCAAGGACAATTGGCTGTGCTCAATAGATCTCCATGATACATGCTATCACTTCAAAATAGACAGAAAATCCTGGATGTTCCTTTGCTTCTGGCTGGGATCTCCTGCCTTTGGTTGCACCACAGCTGGGTCTATGTTTGGCTTTCAAAAGAAAATATCGACCGGCCAACATCGCAAATGCAATACCCACCCCTCACTATATACACCACCTCCAAGATTGCATTACAGTGGGGAATAGGGCAAATTTCTTCACTCACTTTATGCATTGCAGTATTTCATGGTTGTTGGCAAAGTATGGTCATTTGATGAATTTATTTTTTAAGTAAGACGTGTTTAGTAATTTACTGTTTTGATGTTTTACGTATAATATTTAGCTGTTTGATGATATTGTCTTTTAATAGCTGAACATACACCCACCACAGCCCCCAGGGTGCTCACCAAGTGCATGACAATGGTTGCAGGTCACCTGAGACTGCTAGTATTCCAAATATTTCCATATCTTGATGACTGGCTCATATCTGCTCCCACCAAGCCTTCACTGATTCAGGCCAGGGACTACCTGCTCAACTATGTCTTCATCTGGACATTACAGTGAACTATGCCAGGTCTCATCTGTTCCCTACTCAAGTCATGGAGTTCATTGGTGCTTCTCTGAACATGGTTACCCAAATCTCAAGCCTTCCTTGCTCAAGAGTAAATATATTACAAAGTCAAGCATCCCACTTAATATGTCTTTCTTCCCTGCCAGCAAGGTTGTCTTTACAACTCCTGGGATCTGTGACAGTTTCCATAACTCTTATACCCCTAGTAAGATATTACATGAGGGTACTAAAATGGATGCTTGCAGTACAATGGTCTATCAGATGACACCCCTCTCTCTCTGCTCCAATACATATTACAAGAATCTGCTAAGAACATGTCACATGGTGGATCATTGCAAGAGAAGTTTCTTAGAGCTGGCCTTTTATCCTTCCACCACCCATGGCCACAGTGAATACAGATGCCAACTACTGTGAGGGCATTACTTGGGAAGGATGGTCCAAGGCACTTGGTTCCAATTGGAGGCCAAATTTCACATCAATGCCCTGGAATTGAGAGCAGTCTTATTAGCATTACAGACATTTCAAGGTGCTGTCCCTCCACGATGATTGCCATTCAGACAGACAATATGTCAGTTGTCTGGTACATCAACAAACAGGAGGCACCAAATCATACCCGCTACATTGAGAAGCGATGAGAGTTTAGAAGTGAGCAATTTTTTCCAGCCACTTTCTTCTGGCAGTGCATATCCTGGGTAAGTCCATCATCCTAGCAGACAAATTGAGCAGGTCTATCTTACACCCTCATACGTAGTCTCTCAACCCTGTGGTAGCAGAAATGATTTTATGTCAATGGGGCCAACCATACTGTGATCTCTTTGCTTCCCCTCTCAACTCCAAGTGCAGCAGGCACTTCACCCTAATCCCTCCAGAGGGGTATTCACCGAGGGACTCTCTAGTCCATGATTGGCCCCTGGGGTCCTTTATGCTTTTCCTCCTTCTCCACTAATTTCCAAATTTCTACAGAAAGCATCCTACCAGAAGTGCAAAGTAATCCTCATTGCTCTTTTCTAGCCTCGATAAGCATGGTTCCCCTTTCTGTGGCCTCATCTCGTGCACCCCCCTTGAGTGTTACATCCGAAATGGGATCTTCTCCTTAATCTATCAGGAATAACTCATTTAGACATTCAGACCCTCAAACTCACTGCAAGGTTTCTCCACTTACATTGATAGATAGACGGTCCAGGTTTTCATCTCCAGTCAGACACATCCTCATATCCACTCAAAAGGATTTTACAAGAAAGGTGTATAAAAGTAAATGGAAAATATTCTCACATTGGGCTGTCCGGACACAGCTAAATCCCTTTTCAGCACTTATTTCAACTATTTTAGATATTCCTGTGTCTATATTTAACAGTGGTGCCAGTTATTCTACAGTAAAGATTCAACTTGCAACTATCTACAGTTTTCATGTATGACATAAGCAATCTTTTTTTGGCCTCATCTAGTTTATGTAAAGCCTTTCTTAAAGGTATTTTCTTACTCAGCCCCCCCCCCCCCCAATTAATGACTCTTCTCCACCCTGGGATTTAAATATACTTCTCCAAACCCTGACTAAAATCCTCTTTTGAACCATCTACAAGGCCGACTTGAAATTTTTGTCTTGGAAAACTATTTTTCTGGTCGCAATCACATCAGCCAGGTGAGTATTAGAACTCCATGCCTTCTCTTCTAAGTGACAATATCCAATTTTTCACAAGAACAGGGTGTCTCTCCACAATAATCCTTCCTTTGTTGCTAAGGTGGCTTCAGAAACAGCTATGAATCAATCCATCAACCTCCTTGTTTTCTTTCAAAAAATTTCCAATAAAGGAGAGTACATGCTGCACGTTTTAGATGTGCATAGGCAACTTTGATTCTATATCAACTGAACAAAATGACTTACATCAGCTTATGGTATTGTTGAACTAAATAAACTGAAAAAAATGCAAAGTTTAAAGGTTATGTAGGTATAGTACAGCTTTCCCTGTGAAGCAGTTTTATATTTTTCTAGAAACATTGTCAGAAAAAAGTCATAACCCTCATCTACAGACTGCACGTAATCTAATATATATATATATATATATATATATATATATATATATATATATATATATATATATATATATATATATATATAGCTACATATATATATATATATATATATATATATATATATATATATATATATATGTGTGTGTGTGTGTGTGTGTGTGTGTGTGTGTGTGTGTGTGTGTATATATATATATATATATATATGGTGCGTATATGTGTGTGTGTGTGTGTGTGTGTGTATATATATATATATATATATATATATATATATATATATATATATATATATATATATATATACACACACACACACAGAGACGCACACACACAGCTTTGTCTTCATTTATTATTGGTCATTTTAGACACATCTTTACATGTGGACCACCATTAACAGAAAAAGTCACTTTTATTGAGAAATATGTTTTGTTTTTTACTTCTAATATAATTCCATCTCAGTGTAGATATGTTTTGGATATATGCTACAGTCTTCACCCTGTAAAGGAGTCCTATATCTGCCCCTTACAGAAACTGAATATAATGCAGCTCCTAAATGCTTTATCCCACACATTAGTCCCCTCATATTATATGTGGTATGATCCCAGTTATTATCACTAGGGGTAATATATAATTACTGACCATGAGATGGATAAGGCCGATCTAACACCCAATGGGATAGAGTAATTCATGCACCAAAAGGGAAATTGACTAGGCTTAAAATGGCTCTTAAGGAAAGCTTGCCTAGTACTTATCTAGAAACCTGTAATAGATGGTGACAGTGAAATGACTTGAGAAATCCTGTATATGGTGCTAACATGTAGGAGGAAACGTCTCAATCATTCTTTGATATTAGTCTGGTAGCTGGCACAGAGGTTAAGGTTTTTTATTATAGTCCCTGTGGTACAAGGTGTAATTCCCTTAGCCCTCATATTCCTAATGCGTGACCTTGAGCAAGTCACTTAAACAAACATTGCTCTCACATCACTTTGAAAAGGGACTTGTGCTTACATGGTTAACAAATGGATAGTGGATGGATAATACCATTATTGTTATTATTGTTATTTCTTAGTAAATCTTGAAGTTGACTGAACCATTCCATTCCTGTCAGTATTGGGTATTTTTGTAGTGGTATTTTCCTAGTGACAATAAAGTACACATTTTAGGAGAAATAGATTTACTTCACAGTACTGCTCACACCACAAGAATGCTGTCTATCTAGATGGGGAACATTTGCTCAAATAAAAGGCATTTTTCAGGCAGTGAACAGTATAAACTCAGAACTTTTGACATGAAAGAATGTACTACAGTAGACCCACTGAACCCACCAGTGTGAAATATATACTGTAGAAAGTTCACAAATCTGTAAAATAATCCATTTTTATTGAAAAGAGAGAAAAATATAGGTCCTTCTTGAATGGCAATCCAACATAAAGTACTACTACCATAGTCACATACAGCAAGGACATAGTCTGTCTTAGAAAGTGTCTCTGAACTTCTCAGCAGCACTTTTTTTCCTTCTATTTTTCCTTTGGAATGAAAGATTTCCTGGTTTCTTCTTGTGTTGTATTCCAGGTTTATCTGTAGTTGTTCAGCCAGAATCAGAATCAGAATCAGAATCACATTTATTGCCCAAGTATGCACACACAAAAGGAATTTGGCTCCGGTTTCAGTGACTCTCCAAGTATGAATTACATAAATGACATATATACAACTATTAAGAACAAGACAAATGACATACATGCAACTATTAAGAACAAGACAAAAAGTAAATATACATATACATACAAGGTGCAAAGTACAACTCAGTGCAAGAAATACTGAGATAAACTCTGAAAGAAACAAGTGTTAACAATACTGCAGAATCCTCAGAGGCTTGGGAAAAAGAGTGTCCCAGCCTAATATGCTGAGTAAACTGTTTATAAACTTGATGGCGTGTGGAAAAAACTGTTCTTATATCTACTTGTTTTGTGCGTATTAATCTATAATGCCTGGCTGATGGTAATAGTTCAAAAAGATGGTGGCCTGGATATGAAGGGTCGGTGATAATTTTCCCTGCTCTTTTCATGACTCTGGAGTAGTACAGGTGCTGTAAGGAAGGCAAATTAGCACCAGTGATATTTTTGGCAGACCTGACTATTCCATGTAACCTATTTTTGCCATGATTAGACAGAGATCCAAACCACACTGTTATGGATGAGCTGAGAACAGACTCAATGACTGCTGTATAGAACTGAATCAACAGTTCTTGTGGGAGGTTGAACTTCCTCAGCTGTACATTCGCTGCTGTGCCTTTTTTATGATGGATTCTACATTGGTCTCCCACTTCATGTCTTGGGAGATTATAGATCCCAGAAAATTAAAGGATTCCACAACTGACACAGCAGTATTAAATATAAGGAAGAGGGATAATACTGTAGTACTACTCCTTAAGTCCACTGTCATCTTCACAGTTTTAAGAGTGTTCTGTTCCAGATTATTCTGACTACATCCAAGGGCCAGGTACTCTCATGACCATTCCTGATGAGCACGTCATCTTCATATTTAATAGGTTTGACAGTGGAGTCTGTAGAGGTGCAGACATTAGTGTAGAGGGACAATAGCAGTGGGGAGAGCACATATCCCTGGGGGTCACCTGTATTGATTGTGCGATGTAAATTTCCCCATTTTCACCTGTTGTTTCCTATTGGTTAGAAAATTGGTGATCCATTGACAGGTGGAAACAGGAACAGAAAGATGGGAGTGTTTCAAGTGAAGAAGTTCTGAAATTATTTTATTTATTTATTTATATTTGTTGACCGGGAGTGTCCGACTGGACATAGGTCCATTTTCAGCGGAGGCCTGGGGAGAAAAGCTCCACAGTTAAAATAAACAGACAGTAGTTACATTGGATTACATAGCGATTAACAATTTACATAGCAATTACTTACAACATATTTACAGATGAAGAACATAGTACATCAGTAGACAAACTCGAATCTTTATCTGTGAAGTACATAACAGACATTAACAAATGTTACAATAAGAAGTTCCTGCTGTATAATAAGTACTAGGCTTATGAGCATCTGAGCTTGCTATAATCAAGGTAGTTAGTGGAGTGGAGAGAAAGGTAGTGGTTTGATGGGGTGGGTGATATTAGCGTTGTAGTTGCAAGGGCAACTTAAGGGTAAGGGTATTAAATGCAGAGCTGAAGTCCACAAAGAGAATCCCTGTATATGTCCCTGGGTTGTCAAGATGTTGCAAGATATAGTGCAGGCCCATATTAACTGCATCATCCACTAACCTGTTCTCTCGATAAGCAAACTGAAGGGGGTCCAATGAGGGAGCTGTAATATCCTTCAAGTGAGCTAACACCAGCCTCTCAAAAGTCTTCATGACCACCGATGTCAATGCAACAGGGCTATAGTCATTCAGTCCTGTTATAGTAGATTTTTTAGGAACTGCTTATCCAGGCAAAACATTCTCTTCCAGAAAAGGCCAATGACTCTGAA